>NC_054382.1:37884133-38059133 GCF_017654675.1 Xenopus laevis | reverse complement strand
GAATCACTTATATACGCTACGCATCTCAGGTATAATGTGTATGATGAAACCTGTCGACTGCTAGGGAGTGTACGACACGGTGTAATATAAAAATAACGGCAGACGAGCATATAGTAAAATACAAATGTATCCGGCGAGAGAATATATATACATTAATTTATACGTACTAGTAATATTCATTCATGGCTAGATATCACATAAATGATAATAACGATATGCTATACAGAAGTGTATAGTATAATATATATATATAGAGATATATATTATACTATATATATATATTTAATAATATAATATATATATATATATATATAAATATATATATATATATAGTATATATATAGAGGATGTGTGTCTTTTTTCAACCTAACTTACTATGTTACTATATAGATAGATTATTGTGGATGTGGAAATCATCCAAGCCCCTTTTAAAGGCATTAATAGAATCAGCCATCACAACATCACCTGGTAGGGCATTCTGCAACCTCAATGCCTTCTGGTTTGTTGATCCCACTGCTAACTGTCTATTATATAAAAGGCTTATCGGCAATAGAAAAAGCACTACACAATGAGGGAAGGCTTATACCTTACCATATAGATTTTATTGTAAGTGGCACTGAATACATCCTCACGCATAACTATTTTGTTTGGTCAAGCAAATATTACCTACAAACATCTGGGACCGCAATGGGAAAAAAATGTGTGCATTCCTATGCAAATATATATATCTATATATATAGCGTAATGGGAGGATAGGTTAATTTGGGGATCAAAGGATTATGCTCATCATATCATTTTATATCATCATTTCATAGACAACCTAATAATTACTTGGGATAGGGATGATCATCAGATCAAAAACCATACACTATCTGGGTCTGATGTTAATAGTGGAAGAAAACTTGTTTATAACAAATATATAAAGGAAAAGCACTGAAATGTTCTTCTACATGCCAAAAAGGCACATGATAGATGGTGAATTATTAATATTCCCTATGGACAGTTCCTTAGGGCACAGATAATTGCTCTAAAGACACCCTATGCCAATCTCAGGTAAAATTATTGTGCCAAAAGCAACAGAAAAAGCTGACAAAATGAATAGGAACTCCCTACTAAGGACCAAAACTTGTTCTAAAAATACTGAGATTAGCAGCAAAATTCCATTTGTCACTAAATACAGTGTTTTTTTGGACAAAATAGCTAACATCATAAAAAAAACACTGGCAAAAACCAAAACATATGGAATCAAAACCAACTATATATTTTCAAAAAACACATAATTAAAGAGCATGTTAGCCCCTTCAAACACATTCAGAGGTCTTGATAAAAATGACCATCCTAACGGCAATTTGATTTTGAAAGGCGCATTCAGATGCTTTAATAAGAAATGCAAAGCTCGTCAGATCATAGCCCCACATGACTTCAAGTATATAGAATTGGGTTTGCCCCAACCTAAAATGTTCTATAATTGTAGAACAGACTTTGTGGTACAGTATATGCACTAATATGTGAATGCAAACTATTGTATATTGGTAGAACAAAGAGAGCAGTGGCACACACATTTTAGATCATGCAAATAATATATTTAAAAAACAGACAAACCATAGTGCCCCGAGACATTTTAAAGTATCACATTGTGCAGACCCGAGGAAACTAAATTATGTGGTACTGGAACACATTAAACACACATACAGTTAGGTCCATAAAATTTTGGATAAAGACAACTTTTTTTGTAATTTTGGTTCTGTACATTACCACAATGAAACAACTCAGATGAACATAGGAAAAACTTTTTTTCTTTTATCTACATTTTATGTATTGAGTAATGAATGAACTGCGGAGCACAAAACAAATATGACATGCAAGCTAAACATTGACTGTTTGTAAGTACATGCCCAAAAGGGAAGCCCGATTTACGTGTGCACCATGGGTGGATCCAATGAACTTTTTATCTGAACACCTTTTAACCCTATTGTGGCTGCATTGCCCTTATCAGACAACACAAAACAGATTGCCCTATGTGCCCTTCCTTCTCTTTTCTCTTTTAGATATGTTGCAGCACTGACCAACTTTGTGTGAGAGTTGGAATCAAGGAAGCAGCGGAGATACTTTGGGGTCCGTTTACTAAAGTGCGGTAAATCTGACTTTAAGTTTCCGCATGTTATCGCTGAGAATATTATATTCTCAGCGATAAGTTTACTAAACAGCGATGCGCTCAGAAGTCATCACGATCACTTGCAGTAACCACGTTAATGAACCAGCTTACGTTAGAGGTAATTTTAGCGAGTTGCGAATTTTCTGGCGACAAATTAGGTTTGTGCGAATATTTATGCTATAAAGTCTTGTTTTATGGTGGTTATTATGGCAATTTTTACTGTGACATTTATGACCAGAAATGCATCTTCAAAACTCATAAACTTTATTGACTGATGATTATACCATCCAACAACATCACCAGAGTAATACCAATCAAACATGTCTGCATCATATAAACCCTTCTTCCAATAGAATCATATGAATAAGAATCATACCAGTCAATCTCTTTGCTTCATATAAATGCACAGTTTAATGTAGCCAATCACAATGAAACAAAAAAGCGTAGAGGCTGGCGAATCCTTGGACTGTGATGTCCGCTGCCAATAACACGCCTCTGAGCTAAAACTGCTGTTATTGCAGCAGTCAAAAATCAGAAGCCAAAACATCCTGTCAGCAATAGCTACAGATCTCTCTCCTGTCAGCAAAGAATGATGGGTAAAAAAAAACAAGTATTATGGGATATTTCCTGCCCCTTGAGAATTTTCTGGCGAAAAAATACTTTTACACCACTACATAGGTGGCAGTAAAATTTTGCGAATATTCTTGCGTAAAATTTGTTGTGTATTTCTTTGCCACATCAGTGATTACAACATTCTGTAAAAAAGATAAAAAATATAAAATCAGTTAAGCCCACACCATCTAAATATAGGTCTTAGATCATAATCTTTGTTTGAACCATTTGGGGCCAGGGTTTCTAAGCGCTTAATCCAAAGTGGTTCTTAAGTTAACAATTCTTTTACTCTGCCATGACCTTTGCATTTTTTCTGCTAAATTTGAATTTGAAACTTAGGTTGATTGTACTATGTCCCTTTTGAGCAAAGTGACCCCTATTTGCAGATTTATGCTCCCCGATGGAGCAAGACACAAGGTACAAAAAACATGGTGGGTCACACCTGTGTTTTGCACTTTTAACCCTGCCATACCAGTCATGAAAAGGCAGTCTACACCTAAAAGCTAGAACCAACTGCAAATGTTAAAAATGCATTTGCCAGTTTTCGTCATTAAAAAAATGCAGTTTTCCAATTTATTGTCATAATAAAGCTGTGATCCAACTAAAGTATGTAAGAATGATACACTTGATGCCATGGCAACACAAACGTTTTTGAATCCATAGCATGTTCATACTAGGTCATCTAAAAGCTAAAAGAAAAAAAGAAAAAAGCATTAATCCAAAAACTTTGGAGCTCTTTAAAAATATATTTGTAAAGACAAGTCATAATCTTTTGACCAAGCCATGGGGTGCCAAGGTGTTTAGCTGATGTATTCACCATACTTCATACTTCCTGTGTTGGAACTCCTTAACACACAAAACAAACATGTTCCATGCATTTTTCAGAAAAAAATTGGCAGCAAATTGGTAAATGAGGTTCAGTGTTTAACTTAACCACGTCAGTAATGTATTATTGGACAAAACTATTTTTTTTACATTATTATTAGTCTCCAAATTCATCGCAAACAATTGATCACATGATAATAAAAAATAGCAATTCATATATCAACTATTAAACCTATATTGCACAATCCACCACTTGATGGATTAATTGTACATTCTTAAAAGTGTGTTAAAGTAGAAACATGAATTAAAATTAAATACTAATATTGATTAATGAGAGTGGATGGCTTGCATGTATTGGGATTGTTGGGAGTTGGGAAACTGCAACTGTCTCTGAACTTGACTTTGACTCAGTGTGCTGAAAAATCTGCATGATTCCTCTGCAGATTCAAAGAACAGTAGTTTTGTAAATTTGTTGAAAGTTTATTAGTGATGGGCGAATCTCTCCATTTCGCTTCACCGAAAAATTCGTGAATTTCGCACAAAATCCGTGAAAATTTTTAGAAAAATCACAACCGTTTTCACAGAAATATCGAACAATTCGAACCCTTTCACGAAAAAAAGTCACGCAATTCAAGCGTTTTCACGCAAATTTTCGTGGGAGATTCGTAAATTCATTTGCCGGCGGCGAAACACGGGAATTCGCTGCAAATTCGTGCCAGGCGAATTTATTCACCCATCACTAATTATTATGTACTCTGTTAATATTTAATTTTGATCATTCAAGAGTATTGGATTGGATCACAATTTCCTTTCATGAGGTGTGCTTCCCATACATTTAAGGAGACATTCTGTGCATTCAACTCTTTTAAATATACTGTAGAAGCAATGTGCTTTAAAAAGTAGTGTTTCAGGCTGATTTATTGAATATTTCTGCATAAACCACTTCCACTTCCTGCTCCCTGAATTCTCTAGTGCAGGGGAGCTGGCGGCACTCAGCTCACTGCACTGTAGAATAGGAACCAATCAGCAGCTAGCAGGACCAGATAGGGAACTGAAGTCTGTCTTCGCTTGTGTGACTGCAGGGCTGTGATTGGCTGTCCCCCTTCTATACTTCTGGCAGGGATGGTTAGGACACATCCCTCATTTGAAACACGGAGAGAGAACGATGTGGAGCTCCAATAAAGGGGCAATTTTTGAAGACAAAATTAATATACAGCCAAAAGTAAAACCAGCACCATATATTATACATGATTGCCTACAAAATTAGGGGGATTTCATTTATCCTATATGTCTCCTTCAAATAGTGAAAAACATGAGGTCGATCCAATAGAAAAATGAGTATTAAACCTTTGTTACATGTCACACAGAAATGCATTTGTAAAACATGTAAAAGGGAGCACCTGCATACATTTTTTGCATACATTTTTTAGATTGGGTCAAAATGTGTTAGGTTCTCCATATGCCATGAAATAAAAGCTCCCACTCCTGATCGTCTTGACGCCTGCGTCCAGCGTCATGCGTTCATCAGCAGGCGCGGATTTGAATCTTGGCGCCAAGAAACCCCTTAAAGGCACAGTCTCCATTTTGGAATTTGCCCAAGCGGGTTCCAGTTTATCTGTTCCTGTCGAAGTGTTTTGATCCTGTTTGTGAATTCCTTGTTTTGACTTCTGCCCGACTTGTGACTACGATTCCTGCCACCTGTCTTGAACTTCTTGCCTGACTCTGATTATCTCTTCTCTAAATCCTTGCCGGTACTTCGTTTATGGACTCCTTAACAGTATCCACAGCAGAAAGCCCTGGGCCCAAAAAGGGTGTCGGTGAACACCGGAACCAACAGGGTCACCCTGTGCATCCGAAGGTACCGCTGCTGAACAAGGTTCCTGATAACGTGGTCGTTACAATATGGTTAGACAGCAAGTCCTTAGAAATACATTTACAGAAATAGATTTATATTAGCTGATCATTTATGATTACTTGAATAAAGAAATACAGAACTGTTTCTTTAGGCATGAAAACATTATACAGCTGGAAATGATTTTCCTGGAAGTGCACTTCCCATGGGGTATATGACCCATTTTATTTGTAAGCATAGTATAGCTGCTTGGAAACTAACTTTGCTGATGCAGTCACAAGTTCACAGACCATATTTTTGATACAACTAATTTAAATAAGATTTAACTGGGGTTAGGGAAAGTCAGTAGAGCTAAAAATGAATTAACCAATACACACCAGCTCTACTGGAGTGCTGGCTGGGCCCATTGTGGCAACTTTTGGGCTGAAATATTGTCTTATCTTTACAGGTTACAATTCCAAACTTTACATTTTCTGCATTGGCTAACATGGTACAACTGGTGATGGGCGAATTTATTCAAATTTGCGTCGAATTCCCACTATTTGCCGCTAGCGAATAAATTTGCGGAAACTCCTGCGAAAATTCGATGGTGTCAAAAAAGAATGTGCACCAAAAACGGACACCGGCATCCAAAAAAATGAGACGCCAGCGCCGTTTCGTGAATTTTTCACCATTTTGTGGGAAATTCTCAAATTTTCTGCAAAGTGAAACGGGACAAATTCGCCCATCACTAGGTACAACATCTTAAACCTTTAAGTTATGAGCAAGAATGCTTTTTTGCTGTCAGTATTCCTAAAAACAGTAAAGATTTGGAAGAAATCATAGCAGTGGCCAGATATATATATATATTATTCCTGGAAGCATGAGTGCACACTGGGATTTTAATTAAAAATCAAAAATTTATTAAATCACATTAAAACTGGTCAACATTTCGGTCCACCTCTAGGACCATTATCAAGACACTGAATGTTTTACAATGTAACATTTAAATAGAAAAAAGGAAGAACCACTCACCCAATCACAAACCCCGATTAGAGTCATGTGTACAAAGAAAAGGAAAAGCAATCACCAGCATGTGTGACGTTAACCATTTAGTGCAAATTAAAAACTGCAAAAAAGAGGGAAACATGAGAAAAGAGTTAAAAACATTGCAGCATAAATAGTTAATGGAGTATAGAAACAGATAACATCAGGAAGCATTTCTAACAAAGTTTCAATTTTAGTTCATATATTAGAACGGCAACAAAAGTAACAAGATTTTTTTAAAAAGATCTATGTATGCATAATAGCAACTTAGTTTATAGGCTTAGCAGTAGGGCAGTGCGGGAATCACCTTTGTTTTAGAAAGCAGGTTAAGGGACAATTCTCATTAAGGTCAAGTGGGGACAGGGTATTTAATTTTTTAATCCAAAATACCTCCTTTTGTAATAAAATATTAGACCGATCACCACCCCGCCTTAACGGGGGAATGTGATCTATGCCTATATATTTGAAAGTAGGCAACCTGTTCAAGGAAATGTTTGGCTACTGGTTTCATAGTTTTTCCGTCGCGAAAGGCTGTGCTTATCGCGGATCGATGTGCGTCCATCCTAAGCCTCAATGTCAAATCAGTTTTCCCTACGTACGACAAGCCACAAGGGCAGGTGATTAGGTATATCACGTGTGTCGTGTTACAGGTAATGTGATGTCTTATAGTAAATCGTTTGCCCGTATGTGGATGTAGAAAAGACTGCCCGGGGGACATAAATCTGCAGGAGGTGCACGTAGGGCATCTGTAGCATCCAGGCTTAGCATTGGAGAGCCAGGTGCGCGTAGGGTTAAGATAGCAATGCACAGGGTCACTTTTAACAAGGAGATCCCTTAGATTAGTACCCCTTTTATAGCAGACTAACGGGGGGTCCGGAAAAATCTTGGCCAGATCAGCATCAGATTTTATTATATTCCATTGTTTTTTAATAAAGTTGCCCACATTTTTAGTGTGTTGATTGTATTTGGTACTGAAAACCACCCCGGATTGATTCCCCCTTGTTCTCACCGATTCAACCTGGCGTTTCCTCGCTATCGCCAAAGCCTCATTTAACACACTATGGGAATAGCCCCTCTCTTTAAACCTATTCCACATCTCTATTATCTGTATCTCCCTTACTGACGCCACAGAATTGTTCCTTAGGACCCTACAGAACTGGGAAATAGGGAGAGATTTTTTCATAGCAATCGGATGGCAACTGGAAAAATGTAAAAGGACATTTTAGTCCGTTGGTTTGCGATATAAAGAAAAATCAACTTTCGAATTATTAAGCGAAAGTGTTACATCTAGAAAATTGATGGTATGAGGATGGATATCATAGGTAAACCGTACTGGACTTTCCAACGAATTTAGTGTCTCAACCATATCTTGGAACTGATTAACTGTACCGCCCCATATTATCAACAAATCGTCGATGTAGCGACGAAAAAACAGAAGTTTGTCACCAAACATAGGCACAATGTGCCTCAATTCGTATTGGTGCATATATAGATTGGCGTACGATGGCGCCATGGGCGCCCCCATAGCGGTCCCAGAAGTCTGCAAAAAATAGTCATTTTCAAAACGAAAATAATTTAACGATAAAGTTAATTTCAACAATTCCAAAATAAAGGGAATGGGAGGGCCAGTATAATTAGTAAACTCCTCCAACGATGCTTTTACAGAATTAATGCCATCGTCATGGGGAATAATAGTATATAGGCTAATGACATCCATACTTGCAAGGAAAATCGGTCCAGAGTCAGGGAAGGACATATCTTTTAAACAATCTAAAAGGTGTGGTGTGTCTTTTAGGTAAGTAGGGGTATTTTGTACAACTGGTTGTAAAATGGTATCTAAATAGATCCCTATAGGATGTAGAAGTGAATCTCGCCCGGACACAATAGGTCGACCGGGAGGGT
This sequence comes from Xenopus laevis, assembly GCF_017654675.1. Lineage (NCBI taxonomy): Eukaryota > Metazoa > Chordata > Amphibia > Anura > Pipidae > Xenopus > Xenopus laevis. The sequence continues at coordinate 38,050,761 of NC_054382.1, read as the reverse complement.
TGGTGAGGCTCTTGTGGACCTTGGGTAAAGTGTAAAGCACCGGACACCTAGGAAATTGCTGAAACAGAAAATCTTTCAATTGTGCATTAATTACTTGATCCTCAAAAGCCTTCAAAATGACATTATGAACTAGCTTAACAAACTTAGAGATGGGATCTCCAGGTAGCCTCTCATACGTCCCTGGCTCCGAAAGCAACCTCACAATATCAGCTTTGTAGTCACAATAGTTCAATAATACAATCCCTCCCCCCTTATCAGCAGGGCGAATCACTATGCTGTTGTCACTCATAAGGGATTTGATAGCAGCACGTTCAGCTTTAGTCAAATTGTCCACAAATTTAAGAACTCCATCCGGAGGATCGGAAACCACATTGTTTTCCACAGAAGACATAAACAGCTTAATGGCCGAATTCGTTGTAGGTGGAGTAAACACACTTTTTAGTTTGAGGGACGATGGTGCAGCGGCTGCCTGTATATTATTTTTGAACTGATCCTTAAGATTTAATAGACGACCAAATTTAAAGCAGTCAACCTCCCAGTCCAAAGAATTGAACTGTCCAGTGGGGACAAACGATAAGCCTTTGTTTGATAGACGTGTCTCAGATTCAGTTAGAGTGTGATTGGACAAGTTATAAATAGGGAATGTCACATTCTGCTGCTTCGACCCCTTCTTACCACGCCTGGTTGGATATTTTTTGGTCTTGCTGCCCCCCGGCCCGAAGGAGGCCTGTCGGTTACAAAAAGAGGGTCGTCTAAAAAAAACGGCTCTGAACTGCTAGCAGTAGCCGAGTCAGTGTTGTGTGATTTGGCAGTAGAACGAAGTTCATCCCCATCGGAATCACCCGAACTAGTATCTACAGTATTAAGGGGCTTGTGGAACTTACGTTACTGTGTGCGCCTGGGCCGGTATGCGTAGGGGCCCTGTGAGCGTTCACCCGTCAGCCACCGATAGACCCTGAAAGAAGAGTAATCCTCGTTGACACGCCGCATCTATTATTTTTTAAAGCGAAGAAGATCCTGCTTGTAAGACTCGATCTGAGTCTCAATGCGGCTCAAAGGATCAGATCCAGGTGCGGCGTTCATGAGGCAAGCGTGTTCCTGCTCGAGAGTAGCGCGTGTCTTGCGCACCTTAGTAAGATCTCCCGAGACTTCCTCCAGCACGAGTATCATTAGGTCAAAGGAACAGCGGTTCAAAACCCCTATCCACTTCTTGCAAAATTCCGGGTTAGATCTGCCAATGGTGGGTACATTGTGGATCCGAAATCCGCGAGGTATCCGCTTGGATCTGTAGTAATCAGATAAAAATACACCGTGGAGATCCAGGTCAATTTCTTTTCGTTTGAGTCTTTCCTATTCAGCCCAAATGTCCTTGTCCTCCTCTTTATAAACCAAATCTTTATGCGATTGTTGCCATAATACCCGATCTGCATCGGCTTCCGTAATGTGCCAAGTTTCAGCATAATCCGTAGAAAAACATGCTCGATCAATATAGTCCTCCATTATAGAAAAGAGTGATGATTAACCCTTTATCCAAAAGGTCGGGCAGAATGCCGTAAATGTCAAAAGAAAATCAAAAAAATCCAAATATCAGGGGTGCTGGAAAAACTTGCCTTTGAAAGCAATACGAAAGAACCTTGGTAGTCCGCACTCCACATATATATATTTGTGTGTATATGTATATATATATATATATATATATATATATATATATATATATATATATATATATTGTGAAGTTTGGGGGGATCACAGCGGGATTGTTAGCATAAATGCAGGCCACTCCAAGGTGAAAAGAAAAACAGTCCGTTTATTTTGAACACAAAGAGCTTCCAGCAGCAGTCAAAATGTAACAGAAAGAAAACAGCTTCATTCAGCAACATAAAGTCCAGCAATAAACAAAATAGCTTACTTCAGCATTTTTAAGTTTCCAGTACCCCAAGGTACTATCCAGGCTTGGTCTGTGGGGAAAACACCAGGAAAATATCCACCTGGCTATCAGGCCCCACAGGTCTCTGAAAATATAGCCATTCCAATCCAACAGCCCAGCCCTCCTGTGCAGCTCCTTCTCTCACACACTGCACACCTGCTGCTGATTCCCTTAAACACCCCTTGGCTGTCCAGCCCACCTTCTGGCTGCTTAACCCTCTGGTGTTTCTTAAAGGGAACATTCTTAAATGGATGGCTCAGAACCTAAAAACCGGGGATACATATCTGCCATCCACTATAAATCCCATCCGGCTTGTACAATATATATATATATATATATATATATATATATATATATATATATATATATATATATATATATATATATATATATATATATATATATATATATATATATATATATATATATATATATACTCCCCTGAGATGAGGTACACATTTTACTTGTCATATAAGACTGATTGAGAAGTGCTGGCTCTTAGGTAAGAAAATTAGATCAAACCTAGACTATACCAGAGTGTATTTTTCCTTGTCATAGTGCTATTTGAAGGAACTAAATTTAGGAGCAGAAACTACAAACTAGCCATAAATCATACTTTATTTGACACTGCTTCTTTGTACCTGCTGTAGTCAAATGATATATACAAAGCACATCTGATTTATACTAATTTTAATAACAATTCCTGTTAATCTTTACCCTGAGTTATTTTTGTGGGTATTGTTCCTTTCTAGAAAAAAAATTGTATGTGTAAATGAACAGATTTCTAGAAAAAAAATTGTATGTGTAAATGAACAGAGTAATTATTTTTGGCCTGTGGATATTGTCAGATTCATGTTAAGCACCTAAGGCTAACCATAAATAACAGAGAATTACAATACAGCATGCAGTAGTTACACATTTGTGTTTGTGCTATAACACATAAGGATTCATTTACCATTTTGGGGCAAGGTGCAACGTGTTTTTTGCTCTTTTCACTTTTCATTACTTCTTGCATCCTTGCATACTTCTAGAATGTAATACAAAAATGCCCTTACTGTATTTGACTAGCTAGCTTGCCTTGGAAATGGAGCATCCTGGGAAAAGGACTGCAGTAGCATGCACCATGGGAAACCCATAGCAAGAAATTTAAGCTCCTTACTTTTGGGAAAATAAATAATAAAAATAACATGGGCAGTGTTTACTTTAAGTCATGGAAAATTTTTAAACATTTTTGATAAAAAAAATTACTTGACATTCGAGGTTATAGAGAAAATTTGTTTAATCATGGTTTCTAAAACCACTAAAATAAGAATGCTGATAATTCGGCCACCCAGAATGTTGTAAAATGTAAAAAATTATTAGCTACTTCAGAGAGGAAAAACAGCATTGATCACACCATTAGTTTCTTATTTAAAAATGAAAGGCCTTATTTATCAAAATTTGGATTTGTGCAATTTTAGAGTTTATTTTCTACCTCGAATAAAGTCATAATTTAAAAAAAGTGTCACAAGTGTCATCTTATTTATTAAAAGTCCAACTATAAAAAATTTGAATGAATAAAATTCTTGATAAAAAGTCATTTGCATTTCACTCATCATTTTAAGTGAGTTTACAAGTTTAAAAAGATGCTGAAAAACTCAAATTGAACAAATTGTTTCAATTTTGGCTAGGACAGCTTCCATTGATTTCGACATGACCTTGCAAGGGTTTTTTTTGTACATAAATAAACCATGATTTACATTCATGAATTTCAGCGAGTTGCAATCTCTTTATGCGTGTTCAACATAGATTGGCACTATGGAACCATAGCATTACAAACTTAATGGGAACCAAAACTGTACATTTACTCATTGTTCTGAGAAATTCACTGTACAGTATTATGTAGGAGAGAGACATATTTTCATAGCAGTGAACATATATGCTCTAATAACAAGTTCTTGAGGTATGAGGCAAAGCTCTGCTTAGTCAACTGGTTGCAATATGGGGAAAAGAAAGATTATGGTAATCTAGAGAAAGTTAAGAAGAATGTAACAGCAGGTAAGAGAAGGAAAAAACAAGCAGCAATGCACTATTTAAATGACATTGACAATATATAAAACTACGGCATCTCTGAAAATGCAATAATGAAGCAAAATCACAAAAGACATCAATGTATTCCAAGAATTGCTGCATTCTTTGTCCATACTTTGCTATACTGTAGTTTAATTGCCCTAAATTTGATGATCAAGGCAAACAAAACTCTGAATATGTAGAGATGACCTGACTTTTGTCTTGTAAATGCAGCCAAAGCGATTTTTTTTTTCCTGCTTAGACATCCATTAATGAGAAGATGATTAGAAATCAAAATTTAAATTGCCTTTAGGTCTTGGCAGGTCTGAAATGCCTTCTAGTGTAACCCCCAGCCAAAATCCAGCACAGCAGTGACAGTTGTACTTGTTCAAGGAATAAATGAATATCTTGAACTTCCCCAGAGTATTCAGGCAAGCTGGCGGTTGCCTATCTATAAGTAACAGATATTATACTAAGCTCAACGGGACCATTACTATTTAACAAAATATATTTTACTGTTAAAGCTTTGAATGTTCTAAACTTATGAAACTCATTAGCGCATTTAATATGATAATCTATTTCCCCGTGGTACTGTATCTCCGCAGAACATTATATAACAGTTCTTCAACAAAATAACAATTTTTCTAAAATTTTAATGTCATTGTCAAAGTGCTTAGTACTAGGTGTGCAAATTTAAAAGGATTTTTCAAATTATATTTACAATTCTTAATTGTTTAATCACAAGTTTAGTTTTTTATCTTAGGCATTTTTCCTACAAATTATTTTGATACATCTTAGAAAATGTTAGACTACAATTACATTTGTTGCTGCTATGTATGTATTTAGTTCTGGTGTTCTTAGTAAATACACCAAGGGGCAAATTTACTTATGGTCGAATATCGAAGGTTAAAAAAGATAGCAAAGCCTCAAGGGGACTTTCCCCATAGGCTAACATTGACTTTGGTAGGTTTTAGGTGGCGAACTAGGGGGTCAAAGTTTTTTTTTAAAGAGACAGTACTTCGACTATCGAATGGTCGAATAGTCGAATGATTTTTAGTTCGAATCGTTCGATTCAAAGTCATAGTCGAAGGTCAAAGAAGCCCATTCGATGGTCGAAGTAGCCAAACAAAACATTCAAAGTTTTTTTTATTCTATTCCTTCACTCGAGTTAAGTAAATGGGCCCCGAAGAGTAAGACTTATGTTTGAGGAATACTGATAATACGAATGCTTCGGTATTCGGCCAGGATTCAGCCCTTTTCAGCAGGATTCGGATTTGCCTGAATCCTTGTGCCTGGCCGAACTTTTTGTCACAAAACAAGGAAGTAAAATGTTTCCCCCTTTCTCTACCCTGATTTGGTTCAGTATTCTGCCGAATATTTCATGAAGGATTTGGGGGTTCAACCGAATCCAAAATAGATGATTTAGACAAAAAGTAAATTACAGCATAAAGGGCAAAATTGTGTTCCCATCATTTTAGCTTCAGTTGGAATGTTGGGAGATGCAACATGGAGCTGGCCACTGTTTCTGTATAAACTGTAGCAAAAAGAGAAATTTAGGCTCCTGTCATTTCCAGGAACAAGAGAAAAATATGCTCCCATCATTCCGTGCTACAGTCAGGTGATTTCTGTGATGTCCAATATAAAGAGGAATCATGTAAGCAAGTCGCAGGTAAAACTTAATCCCTATAGAAATGTCTAAAATGCTGAAAGTGTGAATAGGCTTATTTGAGAAAGTAAGACAAGGACAGCCAGGCAAATATATTCTGTAATATATGTTGGCATTCTTATGACTGAAGAACAATTGACTTGTTTTGTTGCAGCTGATCATCCATGGACGTTCTTCTGTGAAACAAGTCAAAGCCATATTGACTTGCTTGTCGTATTGAATTGTATAGTATTTAAAGGAACAGTTCAATGTAAAATAGTAAATAGATAGGCTGTGCAAAATAAAAAATGTTTCTAATATAGTTAGTTAGTCAAAAATGTAATGTATAAAGGCTGGAGTGACTGAATGTAATGTATAAAGGCTGGAGTGACTGGATGTCTAACATAATAGCCAGAACACTACTTCCTGCTTTTCAGCTCTCTAACTCTGAGTTAGTCAGTGACTTGAAGGGGAGCCACATGGGACATAACTGTTCATTGAATTTGCAATTGATCCTCAGAATACAGCTCAGATTGAAAAGCAAACAGTTATGAACCATGTGCCCCCCCTCAATTCAATGATTGGTTACTACCTAGTAACCAAGAGAGCTGGCGGAAAAAATATTTGCTAAACAGATGTTGCAAATTGCAGAATTATTATCACAAACGTACACTGTGCACCGTGGCCACACTTGTGAAAACACCCATGTTATTTGTTGTGATGTCACTAGAGTTGTTGTCAGGTAGTATAGGTGTTTGTACTGGGCACTTTTTGTTACTGTAAAGCCCTTTTTGTTATGCTATATATAGGGCCTTCAATTAGGTTGTTCCTCAGCAACCCAGATGGTTGCCATGGAGCTCACAACCAATGGCTACACACACACAGACTTTTCATGCACTTTGGCCAATTTGTGCCCAAATTATGGCAACCTTAACACTACTACCAGAACAATCATCACATGCGGCAATTGGTTGTATGCCCTTAAAACTGATGTGAAGGAGGACATGTTATTAAATCCATATTACTTGATCTACAGCTCTAAAAAAATTCAGCATTCTAACATGTTAAGAATGGCTATTAGTTTAACACACAATAGCCCTAAGTACTGCTTCTGCCTCGAGAGAAATGCTGCAGTAGCTTGATCAGAAGCTGAGTGGGCAGTCTCTGAATGTTTGATTTAGTGAGTGAAATTATTATTATTATTTTCCAATAAGTGAGAATTAAGAGTTTAGATAAAGCACACACAAAAGATGGACAGTTTACCCCTGGAACTGCCAATTCATAGGAAGCTTCAGGAACTTAATTATATACCTATTTAGGAATGCAGGAAGTAAACAGTTTACAATTTTTCATTGCTAGAAAAGGGATAATTGTCTGAACTAACAAGCACCACAATATTTTGGTTCTTGACAAGTTATCCTGTTGGCTTGTGGTGACAGTGATGCGGTACATACAAGATTTTGGATATGCGGATTTTACTCAAGAGAATTTAATTTACTGCTCAGTCAGTTGTCTCCAAACCAACCAATGTCTATTATTAGCCTGCTCTACAATAAGGAAACAAGAGTGATTTACAATGATTTTGTTAACTCATCAGTTATAAAAGCAAACTTTAAACATTTTGAAAAATCAATCTTTGTTATTGACTTCAGAACTTTGATGAGATACTCTGGCTGGTTGGGCATGGATTTACTTACATCCAATAGACAGAACATTCTTTTTTTCTGTTATGGAAACATTTTTATGAGCCCTGTTAGATATTCTGGAGTCCAAAGGTGCAAGAGTCTAATGCTGACAGTGAAGAGAGCAATCATCTGTGGCACAAAACAATGTTTAATATCCGCATGTGTTTTTTTATTTGTAGAAACACAGCTTGTTTTTATCCTCAAAAGCATATTGATTTTTGTCACCAAATAACTGAAAAGAGCAATGGTTTTATGGTTTTGAAAGTAGAAATGTTACTTTGTAGAGAGGAACATGATAGAAACATGGAGTTTATTGACAACACTAACAAATGCAAATATGAATTATCATGCTGCAGTATGTTTTTAAAAAATGTAGGGTATTTCATTTTAACATGAAAAAAAATTGTAAAAACCATTATTACTATATATACTGCACACCATTGCTCATAGCCCAATACTCAGCGAAGAAAACTTGCCCATGTTCTCTCAATTTGTTTGCTGTAATATAAATATAAAACAAGATGTTGCTTTATTTCTTAGTAGAAAATGGTACCAGAAGTGAAAATGTGAGCCTCTCTCTCAAGAACAATATAGTAAATAATGAATAAGTAGTTTAATTGCATGAACTGTCAACGTTTAATCAAGAGGCCTATTAGCTTAAAAACATTAAGCACCTCTTATATTTATGTTGCTCCTCTCTATGCATAATATTTTACTGACAATCAGGAACGTTTTTAATGAATTGAAATATTTATCAGAGCTAATTTATCAGTTTGTCAGAATGCCATTCTGGAATATGGGATTTATATTACTCAGCCCTGTTCAGCTGCCCAAATTCTCACCAGTGCATGGACAATTCTTCTTCTACAATGTAATGAAGCCATTAAAAAAATATTTAATGCCCAATATTTTTGTTATTATATGGTAAACTTCCAAACTGCTTGATGAGGGAATTCAGACATTGATACATTTGCTCCACAGTCATTCTGTGAGTCCAATACAGATAGTAGGAGTAAGTGAATAAGTATTTTTAGATTAAGGGAAAGCATGAAAACCAGTGACAGTCAGCAGTTTTAAATGACACACTGACAAACAAAATGCTTGAGCTGTTTGCTTCAGCCAAGAAATGTTTATGGGCAAAACATTCAGTTACTTGATAATTAGGGTCCGGATTTGGTTTGGCCAATAAAAGACTCTTATTCCACACAACAGGGGAATGTGTATAAAAAAAATTGAATTTACATCCCACTGTACTGCTAGAGTACTCCATGTAAATTTATGCACATTTATGAAGCCATGAATGCTTTTCTACAACTCTATAGTGGAATGTAAAATTCTTATATTAACTATATTTTTTAAAGCATCTTACACCACTTTTTCCTTTTTCGCTAGAACATTTTCACCACTCCAGTTTGTCCAATTGACTTTAGTGTATTAGGCAGTGTCAGCGGTGGTGTAAAATGGTGTCATTTTAGGTGTTGAGAATTAAGAATACACATTTTTTATAGATAGTGTTATTAGCTCCTTGTAATGTATTATTTTACCAAGAAGTTACACAGGCCTAGATTGGTCTAAATAATTAGCATCATGTTAGGCATTAGCCTAGTATAAAAAAATTACAAAACTTTTTTTTTTTTTTACTATTGCCTTATTTTCCTTTTTGGTGCACTCATTTTTTCCTAAAGGTACATGCTGATCTACATCTTGGCACCATGGCAGGAAAGGCAAATAAACTGCCTCCCCCAACTGTCAGTTGTGTCTCATACTTCCTTTTTTTATGATCACTGGTGGCATAACTACAATATAGAGGAAGCAGACTCTGTGATTTTGGGGGGGCCCAGACAGAAAGATTGACTTATTTTATATTTAGTAGTCCAGCCTCCCCAGCCACATGGGCAGGTGGGTGGATGGAGGGCTGGGTAGGAGCTGCTTTGTGCACTGTTATTTTAGAGCACAAACTTGTTACAACACTGATGGGCATACTGATTTTTGAGAAAAATAGGCTTTAATTGTTTGTTTTAACCTAACTGATCATTGTGCTGAGCTGGACTCATGGAATTGTATAGTGACATGCCAGAAGGGGGGATGGAACGCAAGCTATACAAAAGCTTTACAAAATGCTTCAAAAGGATATTAAAACCTCTTTTTTCATGAATATATTATATTGAATTTTTAAAGTAAATTGCAAATGTTAACTGGGAAGAATAGATTTTAGAGATGGTCCATAAAAGTTGGCATTCAGGTTGAATATGTATTGATGTTAGAAAAGGGAATAAAAATCATATTTCCCTAAGAAGACATTTAACAGAGGTTAAAATTTGAAGCTGCTGCAACAGTTCTAGTTGCAGGGTCTTGAAAAATAACTGTATGCCAAGCACGTCCTATCTACAATCACAAGCAATTGGACACAGATCTGTCAGTTGCTCAAACTATATATCAGTAGTAGCCAAAGTGCATTTAGAAAAATAGTCCAGTGGTTGATTGAATCATCACCGGTCATATCTGCAGAATTGCCAAGGCCTATAGAACAGACAATAACATTTTTCTTGATGATAATAGACACTATAATAATAGGTCATTATGTGAATTTGTGGAACTGGAATGGGACAGTAATTATGCTAATCTTGAAAACCCAACTTTACAGATGTAATAAAGCTCAACAGTACTCTAAATAATGTTATTTCTTACATTTAAAAAATAATAAACATATACCATATACCCTGCATCTCTATACTTTGAGACCAAGTTGTTAGAGACCCCAGTGGTTGTAGTTACTTATTTGTTTGCCTTTGCCTTGTGTTTTTCTTCTTCTTCTTCAAAAAAGAGTTATTTGAGGAGTTCTGCACTGGGATTTTCTTCCTCTGCTTCAGGTATATTCCTTCAGTTGCAGACATATTTTTTCCCAAAACATTTCTGTATTGCACATGCATTCTACAGAATTGCTGAATGGAAGCCTTAGGAAAGAAAGAAAGTGTTGAGCCACCCCACAAGCAGAACCATAGCTGCTGCATTTTTTTGAAGAAGAGGTCTGGGATAAAAGGTAGGAAACTACAACCACTGGCAGGGCCAGAACTAGGGGCAGACAGAAGAGGCAGCTACCTAGGGTGCAACTATTGGGGGGTGCTGGGCAGCTATCTCTTCTACCTACTTCTAGACCGGACCTGGCACTGAACTTGCACCGGTGAATGGTGCTGGCACACATGCCCACAGCAACACTGCTGTACGCATGCGCACAAGCAACAACAGCTCTTGAGAGTGACTGTGTGGGTGACTCTGAAAAAAGCCTTTGGGTGCGAGTGGATCAGTAGCCAGGGGGAGGAGCAGATTTAGCCGCCAAAGCCATAGAGAGTGCAGCCCTGGCACTTGAGAGCATACACCACATCCATGTTGGTAACTGGAATGGTGCTGGCGCGCATGCACATGGGAACACTGCTGGTGCACATGCCCATGGGAACACTGCTGACGCACACAAGAACACTGCTGATGCGCACAAGAATGCTGCTGACTCACATGTGCACAAGAACGCCTCTGACGCGCATGCGTGAGAGATGGGGATGGGGGGCGGGCTGACCCCGGATAAGGGGCCATTCTGTAATATCAATCTCCATGCCTTAAGTCTGCTAAAAAGTCACTTTAACTCTTAAACATTAAATAAAACCTATAGAATTGATTTTCCTGCAAAAAAGGAGTTTGCATATCTTAATTATGATCAAGCACAAGGCACTGTTTTCTAATTACAGAGAAAAAAGTAAATAATTAAAATAAAAGTTGAATTATTTGATCAAAATGGAGTCTATAGAAAAGTCCTTCCTTTAATTCAGAGCTTTCTGGATAACAAGTATCCAGATAATGGACCCCATACCTGTAACATCATCAAATAAAACTCTCCCAAAAGTACAGTAATTAAGAACAAGCAGAAAACATCCCAGGGAATTGTGAAATGTGAATTTAGATCCAGACCTGGTCTAAAATCCAAAGAATAACATGGATCTGTTGCTATTTATTTAGTTGTATTTCAGTCTCAATGAAGCTATATCATTTACAGGCTGTACATCATTTAGGGGAAGGGCAACTTCCTTCCTAAAATACAAACAAAGTATAATACATTTTGTTTCAAAGGAAATGATAATAACCTGAATCTTGTGTAGTGGGTTAGACGACTTTGTATAATTAGATCTACACATTTGTCTTGTTAAAAGGTATCTGACCTTCCCCAATAAAGTCTCTGTTAGGAAACATTACTATTTATCGTCATCTTAAATATGGAGGGACAAAAATGAAATTGCCTTCTTTATATTATATATATATATATATATATATATATATATATATATATATATATATATATATATATATATATATATATATATATATATATATATATAGCAAATTTGAGTACAGTGCACACGGATAACCGAAAAAAGCAATGCCTGTGTGCTGGTTACATGTGTCAATAGTCATAGGCAAAAGAGAAAAACCGCACCAACAGGTCTTTATACAAAAGTAGAAAACCTTTAATTCAACGTTTCGGCTCGACCGCTGGAGCCGTCTTCAGGAACAAAAAAAAAAAAAAAAAGACGGCTCCAGCGGTCGAGCCGAAACGTTGAATTAAAGGTTTTGTACTTTTGTATAAAGACCTGTTGGTGCGGTTTTTCTCTTTTGCCTATATATATATATATATATATATATATATATATATATATATATATATATATATATATATATATATATATATATATATATATATATATATATTCTATATTATTAATGGGATGGCTATCCAGTATATCGATATAATCCATATGGATTCTACAGTTCTTGTTTTCATGGATCATTTATTTTACAGTGTTCTGAAACAAAGGCAAATCCATAATGGATGTGTCCTCTTGCACTCATCGAGCAGTACAGTACACACTGTAACTATTTTAATAAGGTGTCAAAAAGATTACTTTGGGCTATAGTAGCATTTGTCAAGATGATGACTTACCATTATTGAGTAGTAATTCTTTTTGAGTTCCCACTATCCAGTGACAAAGCTCTTACAGGGGTATATTTTAATCAGATACAGCACACATAAGTGAAAACCAATCCTCCGTTTACTTCAGTTTCCTTGTGTCTATATGGGTATATGACAGATTGTCAGTTACTTCACTTTAGTGAGTTTAATGTTTGACAGGTAAATGAGTCAGAGAAAAAGTCTGCCAAAGATGTGGTTTTATAGTTTAAAGGGATAATGTCATGGGAATTTTTTTTTCAAAATGAATCAGTTAATAGTGCTGCTCCAGCAGAATTCTGCACTGAAATCCATTTCGCAAAAGAGCAAACAGATTTTTTTATATTCAATTTTTAAATCTGACATGGGGCTAGACATATTGTCAATTTCCCAGCTGCCCCAAGTCATGTGACTTGTGCTCTGATAAACTTCAGTCACTCTTTACTGCTGTACTGCAAGTTAGAGTGATATCACCCCCTCCCTCCCCCCCCAGCAGCCAAACAAAAGAACAATGGGAAGGTAACCAGATAACTGCTCCCTAACACAAGATAACAGCTCCCCTGGTAGACCTAAGAACAGCACTCAATAGTAAAAACCCATGTCCCACATTCAGTTACATTGAGAAGGAAAAACAGCAGCCTGCCAGAAAGCATTTCTCTCCTAAAGTGCAGGCACAAGTCACATGACCAGGGGCAGCTGGGAAATTGACAAAATGTCTAAACCCATGTCAGATTTCAAAATTAAATATAAAAAAAAATCTGTTTGCTCTTTTGAGAAATGGATTTCAGTGCAGAATTCTGCTGGAGCAGCACTATTAACTGATTCATTTTGAAAAAAAAAAATTTTTTCCCATGACAGTATCCCTTTAAATTAAATGACATATAATAGGGCTTGAGTAAAACACTACTGACATGTTCCTCTGTAATATAAGGCCAGTGTAAGTGAAGTGCAATACAAAGCCCAGCAATGTGTATTTTTGATTGTGATCTTGTCATCTGATGGCTGTTTATCGATACTCCATTCTATCAGAGCCTCCCATTGCCCCTAGCCCAAAATGCAGCAAAAATACAGAGCAACTACAGGAAACCAAAAATTCTAGAACCAGAGAGCTAAATCTGAGCTTAAAAGATCAGGATAATGTGTCTGTTGTAAAAAAGATAAGGATATTACATGTCAAAGTGGAGCTTCAGGGCTCCACCATATTTTCAATTTAAAATTTGTATCTGATCCAGAACTTACAATCCTGCTTAACTAAACCCCTTGTATTCCACAAAGCTCATCTGTAAACCTGTATTTTCTATCTTTACAGACTACCCCATGCCTACACAGAAGCTTGTTTATGTAAACTATTTGTCTTTTTGAAACACGGACCATTATTTGAAGCAAAGCTAGTTTAATCAAGGGTTGGGATGAGTTACAACTAGGTTAAATTCCTAGCATGTTTGCTGGTTTTGATTTTTTTTTAATTTAATTTCTGTATTATTTGCCTTTCTGTTCTACGTCTTTCCATCTTTTAAATGGGGGTCACTGACCCCAAAAGGAAAAAAAAATGATTGCTTTGTGAAGCTACAAGTTTACTGTTATTGTTACTTTTTATTACTTATCTGCCTAATGAGGCCAGTTCCTATTCATTTTCCAGCCTCTCATTCAAACCACTGCCTGTTTACTAGGGAACGAAAACCAATCTAAAAGCTGCTGAAAAACCAAATTGGAGAGCTGCTAAAAAAACGCTTTATACCAAACCACACACACAAAGAAAACTGTCTACATCATATTAAAAATTTCATTAAAGGGGAACCACCCCTTTGAAAGATTCTCCAGTAAAAAGCTAGCTTGGTTTAAGATGAAAAACTTTTGATTTTTTTATTACTTTCAAAATAAAACCCAATCGACAATAACAAAACAATAATAAAAAAAATGCCCTTAAAATGCCTACACTTTTTGAGCAGCCAAACACAACCATTTTAAATAGTAGTTCATAAATTGGATGGAAGGATTAACAATTGGGGCAGTTATTTTCTGCACTTAATTGAATAGTCCTATCACAGAAAATTATGTTCTCATATTTAACAGTTTATTTTGACAAACTATACTATATTTACAAACACCGATAACTGTAGAGTTTTATGCTGTAGTATTAATTATCGTATTATTGTTTTACATTTAAAGTACTATACAAACAAGAGGGACAATTAAATCTATATTATTGATAGAGATACATGATTCAGACTGTAATCATTTTGACTTGAAATGTCAGGCCAAACAAGGTAGTTTCTCTAAATCATAATCATAAAGACATGTCTTTAGTACTTTAACATTAATAATATAAATTTTACCAATATATGTGAATAACCATCTGTGCTTACATGGAAATTAACTTGCTGTTCCTATTTAGTATCTGGAAATGATTGAAATTTTATTCCATCTTGGTTTGAGTTCTTGCTGTTCTTGCAAAAAGTTGGCACTTATACTGGGAAAATCATAAAGATATAATTGTTTTAAATTATCAAGTTTGTGGTCAATTAATTGCACAATATGTATGAGAGAGCAGCTGTTTGTAAGGACTTACCATGGTGGTCCAGTGGTTTACCCATTAGCATGCGAGGGTGCCCACCATGCCTCTAGCTGGGATGCCCGCCGCATGCGTCTATTCCCCAGTTTCTCTATGGCGCTCCCTTGGTTATGCTATATTTAAAATATTTAAAGGGGCCTTGTAGTTTTGCTCATTGCCCGTTGTTAGGTTCTATTTGTAAAGTTCCTAGGTGCCTTATTATATCTGTTATTACTGGTTTGATCCTTGCCTGCCTCTTTGACTATTCTGATCCTCTCCAATCCTGACCTTTGCCTGCCTGATTACTCCGACCTCTCCAATCCTGATCCTGCCGCTTGTGACTACTCTGACCTCCAATCCGACCTTTGCCTGTCCACTGACTATTCTACGTTCTCCTATCCTGATTTCGGCCCTGCCTGACTATTCTTGGCTTGTGCTGGCCTGCCTGTTCCTGGTGGTGTTCTTTCTTCCAGTATCCTGGTGAGATGGTCGTGCCCCTTTGCTCGTCCAGAACAATCAGCTTTGCTCCTCTCTCAAATAAGACCTGGCGGCATCCGATTAGCCGAGGGCTCCTCCCGAGATGAAAGGCGGTAGTTATAGGCAGTAGTGAGAGCCGTGACCAGGGAGCTTAGCTTGGGTTCTGGATATAGGGTGCTGAATGTGATACTGGTATTCTACATGAACTATATAAATTGACCAAAATTTTTAACAAAATGAACTTTCTAATTAAAAAAAAATACAAATATTCTTTTCTATTCTCCTGAATTTTTTTCCTGTTGAAGTTAAAAAATACACACCTATCAAGTTCAGCCTTTTAAGGAAAACCTGCATAACTCCTGTTTGATCAAGCAGAAGGCATGAAACTCTGAATATGCCTCAAAGGGGAAACAAAATTCCATCTTGATTCCAAAAAGCCCATTGGACTAAGTTTCACATTAGCTTTACTTTAGGGGCTACCTTCAGTAATCATATATTATTTCCCATACTAATAAGGCATCCAAACCTTGAGGAAATCTCCAAAAAGCTTATTGGAGCATATTTTTGCTAAACATTCAGGTGTATACCATTCACATTAAATGGATACTCTTATGGGCTAAACAGCAACCAAGGGTATAATAAAAACCCCATGGCAAATATACTTTTTTTAATGTTTGGATGTGACGAAAAATTCTTATATATTTCTCACGCGTTGCTTCCAAAATCCAGATAGGATCTTACTTCTCATTCTTACACGCTTAAGACTGTATACTTCCAAAACCAGTAAGAGTGTAAATGGCACGCTGGGTAAGTATAATACTTAAAAGACTAAAAAAAAACCTGTAGAGGATAAAGAAATCAATATTTCCTGATTTAAAGGGTATATTTGGCATGTTTTAATGTTACTTCAAATAATATAGTATGTGTCCATGTATCTGTCAGATAATATATTTCTCATACAAAAAAAGAATTATTGTTTAGAAAGCTTTTGAAAAAAAAATGTGATTTTTATTAATAAATTGGGAGTTCAGTCAGTTAATATGTACCAAAAAACTTTTATATTTACACTAGTATAATTTTTAGGGCTTGACAAAATGGGGGAAGGTCCCCATAGGCTTGCCTGAGATTTTTTGATCGAAGGATATTCCTTCGATCGTTGGATTAAAATCCTTCGAATCGTTCGATTCGAAGGATTTAATCGTTCGATCGAAGGAATAATCCTTCGATCGTTCGATCGCAGGATTTGCGCTAAATCGTTCGACTTCGATATTCGAAGTCGAACGATTTTAGTTCCTAGTCGAATATCGAGGGTTAATTAACCCTCGATATTCGACCCTTCATACATCTGCCCCATACTGTACAAACAATTATTTATACAAATAATTGCTCCTAGCTTACTATGAGATTTGACATCCCAGACACATCTTTTTTTGGCTTGTCTGGTATCAGGCAATATTGAATATCAGCATTAATCAATATATATCTAATGAATTGAACTGGTTGATGGTATTGATCTGTCAAAGGAATTTTTAAGTTATGTTCATTCTATGACAGGTATGAGTTGGATGAAGAGTTATTGGCCTAGTTAACAAAGGTGAAAAGTAAGATTTATATGAATGAAAAATTGAACTTAATGGACTAATATTAACCACAATGTTTTTCTATAAATATATCACAGCATGTTGTTTAATAGACTTTGCTGTCCCACAAATAAAATGTTTATTGATGTCAGGTTACACGCAATTTTTGGAGCTGAGATGAAGAAAAGCCTCTCCTTAACTTCTCAAAATGGAATATCATCTGAGGGTGTAACAAGACTGGCCACGTGGAGGGAGGCAGAGTTCTGTACGTAAATGGCACCTTTAACAAGGTACCAAAGATGTCAGACAAATCGGACAGATAAGCCAAAGTCAGAGGCAGGCATTAAGGTTTATACACATGGAAGGAGGTCAGTACACAGTCAACAAGTATCAAATCCAGGAAATAGGCAGAATTCAGTAACAGGAAAGAGCTCATTATCACTCAACGATTACTTCACAAGGATGTGAGACCTTGGCATATATAAGTGCACGTGTGCCAACCTTGACTCATGTTCTGTCTGTCATGTAATGTTTTGTGTATGTAATATTCTTTGCAATTTCCTTCTGATGGGCCTACTTGAAGATTTTTTGTAACGTTTCAACAGGTTGATCGGTGTAGAGAATGGCAAATGTTTGCCTAAAATGTAAAAATTGTATTGTCTTATTTTTGGTGATTTGATTTAATAGCCATGCTACATACTGACTGTTTTCTCTTGATCCATTATTAGAAGGTTATATGAAAGGTATTATGTACCTTGGTTTTGAAAAATGAACTGGCGTCTATGGAGAAGCACTGATTATGCTGTATAATTTATTCATAATCCTGATGCACTCTAGATGATATCCTGATTAGTTTAAAGATGTCAAATTACGTTTTGATTTTCATTTCAAGAAAATATCTCTTTCGTATCCAACAAAAGAAAGGAAAAAAACCCACAATACATCAGATGCACTTCCTAGATACAAATATGATGTTTAAACATTAGACTTAAATAGAGTTCAGAAGAGGCATAGATACATTTTTCTTATTGAATTGCATCTGACTGTATGGAAAAGTCTGGAATTGAATTAAGAGATTTACTTGCTTTTTTCTTCAAAATGTGTTTTGCTAATGAAGTTTTATAGGCTGTTTGTACAGACAGGTAAATTTTTATGCTTCTTTACAGTTGGTAAAAAATACTGGAAAAGATTTGAAGATCCATTTTTTCCTTGAAACTTGGAAAAAAAATTCCCCAATTTATTGTTTAGGCTGTTTATCACTATTTCCCCCTCTACTCATCCATAATAAGGATGAGGATCAGACAGGAGCCATTTTTCCATGAATAACGAGATGGTATAGGTGAGCTTTAAAGCCAAAAGAATCTAAAGATCCCCAGCCTAATAGGAGAGAGAACAGAACCTTCAACGAAACAGACCAATCAATTATATTACTGCCTTATGACATGGAGAAAGATCAGGATCCTGTTTTTGTTTATAGAGGATTTTATCATTTATCTATTCTTAGCCGAGCAATAAGTCATAGAAATAGATTTTGTTCCATGTCAATAAGAAACGACATTGTTTTTGCAGAAAACATACCAGCCTGAAGATCAGAACACAAGAGTATATTATATTGTAAGTGCATCCAACATACCTGTCCTATATCATTACTCTGTATCTCATTAATAACTACCTGGAGCAATATAAATAATTAAAGAATATAATTTGATCTCATACAGAGAAGACCTCTGGCACACTGAAGATTAGGGATGTAGCGAACGTCGGAAAAAAAGTTCGCGAACATATTCGCGAACTTGCGCAAAAACGCGAGCGGTTCGCGAACGGTTCGCGAACCCCATAGACTTCAATGGGAAGGCGAACTTTAACATCTAGAAAAGACATTTCTGGCCAGAAAAATGATTTTAAAGTTGTTTAAAGGGTGCAACGACCTGGACAGTGGCATGCCAGAGGGGGATCAAGGGCAAAAATGTATCTGAAAAATCTGCCTGTGTGTGCTTGGAAGAGATAGTGTAGGGGGAGAGCTGTTAGTGATTTCAGGGACAGATGATAGTAAGTTTGCTGGCTAGTAATCTGCTTGATACTGCTCTGTATTGGAGGGACAGAAGTCTGCAGGGATTTGAGGGACATTTTAGCTTAGGTAGCTTTGCTGGCTAGTAATCTACTGTTCTCTTTAAACAACTGCCATACGTTGACCTTGTAGGCATTGTTTGCCCAGTTTTTTTGGACGCAGCCACTGAAGCACAGTTGCCAGAAAAAATATGCCATATAAATGCTGAAAATAGTCATTTTTCGCCATACGTTGACCTTGTAGACATTGTTTGCCCAGTTTTTTTGGACGCAGCCACTGAAGCACAGTTGCCAGAAAAATTATGCCATATAAATGCTGAAAATATAAATTTTTTTGGTTGCAGCCACTGAAGCACAGAGGCCAGAAAAATTACGCCATATAAATGCAGAAAATATGCATTTTTTTGGTCGCAGCCACTGAAGCACAGTTGACAGAAAAATTATGCCATATAAATGCTGAAAATATAAACTTTTTTGGTTGCAGCCACTGAAGCACAGAGGCCAGAAAAATTATGCCATATAAATGCAGAAAACATGCATTTTTTTGGTCGCAGCCACTGAAGCACAGTTGACAGAAAAATTATGCCATATAAATGCTGAAAATATAAATTTTTTTGGTTGCAGCCACTGAAGCACAGAGGCCAGAAAAATTATGCCATATAAATGCAGAAAATATGCATTTTTTTGGTCGCAGCCACTGAAGCACAGTTGCCAGAAAAAATATGCCATATAAATGCTGAAAATAGTCATTTTTTGCCATATACGTTGAGTCAACGTATGGCAAAAAATGACTATTTTCAGCATTTATATGGCATATTTTTTCTGGCCTCTGTGCTTCAGTGGCTGCGGCCAAAAAAACTGGGCAAACAATGCCTACAAGGTCAACGTCGTTGACCTTGTAGGCATTGTTTGCCCAGTTTTTTTGGCCGCAGCCACTGAAGCACAGAGGCCAGAAAAAATATGCCATATAAATGCTGAAAATAGTCATTTTTTTGGTCGCAGCCACTGAAGCACAGTTGCCAGAAAAATTATGCCATATAAATGCTGAAAATATAAATTTTTTTGGTTGCAGCCACTGAAGCACAGAGGCCAGAAAAATTATGCCATATAAATGCAGAAAATATGCATTTTTTTGGTTGCAGCCACTGAAGCACAGAGGCCAGAAAAATTATGCCATATAAATGCAGAAAATATGCATTTTTTTGGATGCAGCCACTGAAGCACAGTTGCCAGAAAAAATATGCCATATAAATGCTGAAAATAGTCATTTTTTGCCATACGTTGACCTTGTAGACATTGTTTGCCCAGTTTTTTTGGTTGCAGCCACTGAAGCACAGAGGCCAGAAAAAATTAAACCAGTAGGGTTTGCACCCTAGTTTGTAACGGTGGCGGAGGGAGGAGGAGGACGCTAAAGGACAGCTGTGTGTGGAGTCATGAGGCTTGAAGAGAAGGACAGCTGCATAGAAGTCAGAACAAGTCTTCCGGCGTGCAGTAACCCTCCGAGATCCACCCCTCATTCATTTTAATAAAGGTCAGGTAATCGACACTTTTGTGACCTAGGCGAGTTCTCTTCTCAGTTACAATCCCTCCTGCTGCACTGAAGGTCCTTTCTGAGAGCACACTTGAGGCTGGGCAAGACAAGAGGTTCATGGCAAATTGTGACAGCTCTGGCCACAGATCAAGCCTGCGCACCCAGTAGTCCAGGGGTTCATCGCTCCTCAGAGTGTCGATATCTGCAGTTAATGCCAGGTAGTCCGCTACCTGCCGGTCGAGGCGTTCTTTGAGGGTGGATCCAGAAGGGTTGTGGCGCTGCCTTGGACAGAAAAACATTTGCATGTCTGACGTTACAGACTGGCCAAAGGGCTTTGTCCTTGCAGGTGTGCTCGTGGCAGGATTACTGGCACCTCTGCCCCTGGAATGTTGATGAGTTCCTGAAGTGACATCACCCTTAAAAGCATTGTACAACATGTTTTGCAGGCTGGTTTGTAAATGCCGCATCTTTTCGGACTTGTGGTATGTTGGTAACATTTCTGACACTTTATGCTTGTACCGAGGGTCTAGTAGCGTTGCGACCCAGTACAGGTCCTTCTCCTTAAGCCTCTTGATACGGGGGTCCTTCAACAGGCATGACAGCATGAAAGACCCCATTCTCACAAGGTTGGATGCAGAGCTATCCATCTCCGCTTCCTCATTATCAAGGACTGCATCATCCACGGTCTCCTCCCCCCAGCCACGTACAAGACCAGGGGTCCCCAAAAGGTCACCACTAGCCCCCTGGGAAGCCTGCTCCTGTTGGTCCTCCTCCTCCTCCTCCACAAAGCCACCTTCCTCCTCTGACTCCACTTCTGGCACCTCTCCCTGCGTTGCAGCAGGTGCCTGGGTTCGTTCTGGTGATTCCGACCAGAAATCGTGCGCTTCCAGCTCCTCGTCACGCTGGTCTACAGCCTCATCTGTCACTCGTCGCACGGCACGCTCCAGGAACAAAGCGAAGGGTATTAGGTCGCTGATGGTGCCTTCGGTGCGACTGACCATATTTGTCACCTCTTCAAAAGGTCGCATGAGCCTGCAGGCATCGCGCATAAGCACCCAGTAACGGGGGAAAAAAATCCCCAGCTGTGCAGATCCAGTCCTACCACCCAGTTCAAAAAGGTACTCGTTGACGGCCCTTTGTTGTTGCAGCAGACGTTCCAACATAAGGAGCGTTGAATTCCAGCGAGTCTGGCTGTCAGAAATCAAACGCCTGACTGGCATGTTGTAGCGCTGCTGAATGTCAGCAAGGCGTGCCATGGCTGTGTAGGAACGTCTGAAATGGGCCGACACCTTTCTGGACTGGGTGAGAACGTCCTGGAATCCTGGGTACTTGGAGACAAAACGTTGGACTATTAAATTTAACACATGTGCCATGCAGGGCACATGTGTTAAATTGCCTAGTCTCAACGCTGCCAACAGATTGCTTCCATTGTCACACACCACTTTTCCGATCTGCAGTTGGTGTGGGGTCAGCCACCGATCGGCCTGTGACTGCAGAGATGACAGGAGTACAGATCCGGTATGGTTTTTGCTTTCCAGGCACGTCATCCCCAAGACAGCGTGACAACGGCGTACCTGGCACGTCGAATAGCCTAGGGGGAGCTGGGGGTGCACAGGTGTGGAGGAGGAGAAGGAGGACCCAGCAGCAGAGTAAGAAGAAGAAGAAGACGAGGTAGAGAGCGATGGAGGAGTAGAGGTGGTGGCAGAACCGCGTGCAATCCGTGGCGGTGACACCAACTCCACTGTTGTTGTTGAGCTACCCATTCCCTGCTTCCCAGCCATTACCAAGTTCACCCAGTGGGCAGTGTAGGTGACATACCTGCCCTGACCATGCTTGGAGGACCATGCGTCAGTAGTCATATGGACCTTTGGCCCAACACTAAGTGACAGAGATGCGGTAACTTGGCTCTGCACATGTTGGTACAGGTGTGGTATTCCCTTTTTAGAAAAAAAATTGCGGCTGGGTACCTTCCACTGCGGTGTCCCAATTGCTACAAATTTGCGGAAGGCCTCAGAGTCCACCAGCTGGTATGGTAAAAGCTGGCGGGCTAAGAGTGCAGACAAGCCAGCTGTCAGACGCCGGGCAAGGGGGTGACAGTCAGACATTGGCTTCTTACGCTCAAACATGGCCTTCACAGAAACTTGGCTGGTGGCAGATGACTGGGAATGGGAACAGGTGGTCAAGGTGGAAGGCGGAGTGGAGGGTGGTTCAGACGGGTCAAGGAGAGCAGAGGTAGAGCAGTAAGATGCTGGACCAGAAGGAGTGTGGCTTTTAGTTTGCCTGTTGCCTTTGAGGTGTTGCTCCCAAAGTGCTTTGTGCTTGCCGCTCATGTGCCTTCGCATAGAAGTTGTACCTATGTGGCTGTTGGGCTTACCAAGGCTCAGTTTCTGACTGCACTCATTGCAAATTACAATGCTTTTGTCAGAGGCACACACATTAAAAAAATCCCACACTGCTGACTTTTTGGAAGTGTGCGATCTGGCGGTAACAGTAGAAGTTGGCGGAGTTGGCGGTATTGGCGGCAATGGCGGGTGCGTTGGCCGGCTGAACACAGGTGCCGATACATGTTGTTGCCCTGCTGATCCCTGCGGGCTGTCCTCCCTGCTTCTTCTAAGTCTTATTCTCCTACTGCCTCTCTGACTCTCCGTCTCTCCATCTGAACTACCCTCCTCTTGCTCTCTTCTACTAGGCACCCACAAAACATCAATCTCCTCATCATCATTCTCCTCAGATGCATCAATTTCTTCTGACACATCACAGAAGGAAGCAGCAGCGGGGACCTCCTCCTCATCACTCATTATGTCCATCTCTATCGTGTTCTCTGCCAGAATTAAATCTGGTGTAAGGTCCTCATCTCCTTCATCTTCTTCTGGCAATAATGGTTGCGCATTACTCAGTTCAAGAAACTCATTGGAAAATAACTCCTCTGACCCCAGTGAAGAAGGGGCACCGGTGGTGGAGGAAGTGTTACGTGGGGTGGCCATAGCAGTGGAGGATGAGGAGGATGTTGTGGTAAAGTTAGAAACGGTAGAGGATGGGGTGTGCTGTGTAAGCCAGTCAACTACCTCTTCAGCATTTTGGGAGTTCAGGGTCATTGGCTTTTTAAAACTGGGCAATTTGCTAGGGCCACAGGATTGCATAGCAGCACGGCCCCTAGCACGGCCTCTGCGTGGCGGCCTGCCTTTGCCTGGCATTATTTTTAAAAAAACAACAACAACAACAAAAACTCAGTTGGTTTTTCTGGAAACGATAATACACACAGCTAGATGGCGGGTTGAAGAAAACACTGTGCAAATAATGCCTACAAAGTCAACGTATACACTACTACAGCGGTGGATACGGATTACGTAAAATATATGAATGCTGCTTGAAAAAAAGTAACTCAAGTGGTTTTTCTAGAGACGATAATATTATCAATATTTAGACAAAATGTGAACAAGGTCACACAGCTCGATGGCGGGTTGAAGAAAACAGTGTGCAAATAATGCCTACAAGGCCAACGTATACACTACTACAGCGGTGGATACGGATTACGTAAAATATATGAATGCTGCTTGAAAAAAGTGACTCCGGTGTTTTTTCTGGAGACGGAAATATTATGGATATTTAGACAGAATGGGAACAAGGTCACACAGCTCGATGGCGGGTTGAAGAAAACAGTGTGCAAATAATGCCTACAAGGTCAACGTATACACTACTACAGCGGTGGATACGGATTACGTAAAATATATGAATGCTGCTTGAAAAAAAGTAACTCAAGTGGTTTTTCTAGAGACGATAATATTATCAATATTTAGACAAAATGTGAACAAGGTCACACAGCTCGATGGCGGGTTGAAGAAAACAGTGTGCAAATAATGCCTACAAGGCCAACGTATACACTACTACAGCGGTGGATACGGATTACGTAAAATATATGAATGCTGCTTGAAAAAAGTGACTCCGGTGTTTTTTCTGGAGACGGTAATATTATGGATATTTAGACAGAATGGGAACAAGGTCACACAGCTCGATGGCGGGTTGAAGAAAACAGTGTGCAAATAATGCCTACAAGGTCAACGTATACACTACTACAGCGGTGGATACGGATTACGTAAAATATATGAATGCTGCTTGAAAAAAAGTAACTCAAGTGGTTTTTCTAGAGACGATAATATTATCAATATTTAGACAAAATGTGAACAAGCTCACACAGCTCGATGGCGGGTTGAAGAAAACACTGTGCAAATAATGCCTACAAGGCCAACGTATACACTACTACAGCGGTGGATACGGATTACGTAAAATATATGAATGCTGCTTGAAAAAAGTGACTCCGGTGTTTTTTCTGGAGACGGTAATATTATGGATATTTAGACAGAATGGGAACAAGGTCACACAGCTCGATGGCGGGTTGAAGAAAACAGTGTGCAAATAATGCCTACAAGGCCAACGTATACACTACTACAGCGGTGGATACGGATTACGTAAAATATATGAATGCTGCTTGAAAAAAAGTAACTCAAGTGGTTTTTCTAGAGACGATAATATTATCAATATTTAGACAAAATGTGAACAAGGTCACACAGCTCGATGGCGGGTTGAAGAAAACAGTGTGCAAATAATGCCTACAAGGCCAACGTATACACTACTACAGCGGTGGATACGGATTACGTAAAATATATGAATGCTGCTTGAAAAAAGTGACTCCGGTGTTTTTCTGGAGACGGTAATATTATGGATATTTAGACAGAATGGGAACAAGGTCACACAGCTCGATGGCGGGTTGAAGAAAACAGTGTGCAAATAATGCCTACAAGGCCAACGTATACACTACTACAGCGGTGGATACGGATTACGTAAAATATATGAATGCTGCTTGAAAAAAGTGACTCCGGTGTTTTTTCTGGAGACGGTAATATTATGGATATTTAGACAGAATGGGAACAAGGTCACACAGCTCGATGGCGGGTTGAAGAAAACAGTGTGCAAATAATGCCTACAAGGCCAACGTATTCACTACTACAGCGGTGGATACGGATTACGTAAAATATATGAATGCTGCTTGAAAAAAGTGACTCCGGTGTTTTTTCTGGAGACGGTAATATTATGGATATTTAGACAGAATGGGAACAAGGTCACACAGCTCGATGGCGGGTTGAAGAAAACAGTGTGCAAATAATGCCTACAAGGCCAACGTATACACTACTACAGCGGTGGATACGGATTACGTAAAATATATGAATGCTGCTTGAAAAAAGTGACTCCGGTGTTTTTTCTGGAGACGGTAATATTATGGATATTTAGACAGAATGGGAACAAGGTCACACAGCTCGATGGCGGGTTGAAGAAAACAGTGTGCAAATAATGCCTACAAGGCCAACGTATACACTACTACAGCGGTGGATACGGATTACGTAAAATATATTATGGCTGCTTGAAAAAAGTGACTCCGGTGTTTTTTCTGGAGACGGTAATATTATGGATATTTAGACAGAATGTGAACAAGGTCACACAGCTCGATGGCGGGTTGAAGAAAACAGTGTGCAAATAATGCCTACAGGGCAAATAATGCCTAAAAGGTCAACTTATACACTACTACAGCGGTAGTAAAATAAAAAAAGTAAAATAAAAAAAAATGAATATTAAAAAAAAAAAATTAAAGTTGGTGCTGCTGAACTACTAGGAGCAGCAGATTAGCACACCAGTCCCACTCCCCAACACTGCTAGACTAATAGCACTGGGCTCTTATAGTAGTAGTAGTAGTAGTAGTAGTAGTAGTAGTAGTAGTAAAACAACAAAAAAATAAATAAAAGCAGTCCTTACAAGGACTACTGTTATTGCAGCAGTCAGCAGATGAGATCAGAAGCAGGACAGCTGCCCACTGCAGCTACATACAGAGCACTGCAGTAGAAGGTAGATTACTAGCCAGCAAAGCTACCTAAGCTTAAATGTCCCTCAAACCCCTGCAGACTTCTGTCCCTCCAATAACAGAGCAGTATCAAAACGATTACTAGCCAGCAAACTTTCAACTGTCCCTGAAATCACTAACAGGCAGCAGCTCTCTCCCTACACTATCTCTTCAGCACACACAGGCAGAGTGAAAAAACGCTGCAGGGCTTCGGTTTTTATAGGGAAGGGGAGTGGTCCAGGGGAGAGCTTCCTGATTGGCTGCCATGTACCTGCTGGTCTGGGGTGAGAGGGCAAAAAAAAGCGCCAACAATGGCGAACCCAAAATGGCGAACGTCGCGCGACGTTCGCGAACTTCCGGCGAGCGCGAACACCCGATGTTCGCGCGAACAAGTTCGCCGGCGAACAGTTCGCGACATCTCTACTGAAGATTAATGTATCAATAATACATACAACCCCCCTTATATTCTATATATCTATCTTCTGTCTCTTGCTGCTCTCCCTCTCTATTTTAGTGGTTTCCATTCTCATAATTCATTCCAGACACAACAAACTACTGAATTTATCAATGTCTTTTTGAAAGCTCATTTGTCTAGATGCTTTGTGTATTGCTTTATTTTCTCACCTTTATTTCTCAATAATGCAGTTCTTTCATGATGTTGGGATGTTGTTTTTGTTACTTCCTATTTCTAAGACATGGCTGGACAGACATATAAAAATAAATGTACGTTACATAGAAAACAAGGAAAAGCATGTACACTCAGAGACATAGATGCTGTTTAGTCACTTGCATTTTCTGAGGGCAGGATAGAAACTGGTTATTTTCCAAAAGATTATTGCTAGAAATACTGAACTTACTGTACCAGATCAGAGGTTCAAGCAAGCCTGTAACAGTAATGATCCATTTAACATTGTCCACAGCACCTCAACATCTGGTTTTCGAGTAAAAATTGCACATGTATAGAACATGTTATCCAGAATTCTCAATGTCTGTGGTTTTCCGCATAATGGATCTTTCTGTAATTTGGATTTTCATAACTTTAGTCTACTAAAAAATCATTTAAACATTAACGTTTTGCCTCCATTATGGATTCATTATATCTGGATCACATACAAGGTACTGTTTTATTATTACCGAAAAAAGGGAATTTATTTTTAAACGTTAATTATTTGGATAAAATGGACAAGGTACTGTTTTATTATAACAGAGAAAAGGGAAATCAATTTTAAAAATGTGAATTTTTTGATCAAAATGCCGTCTATGGGAGATGGAACTTTTTGGATAATGGTTTTCAGGATAACCGATCCCATAATTGTCCTTTCACCTTGCATGTCTGTATATATGCATGTATCCCAAAAGGAACTTATTTCATGGCCTTATTCAGCAATTGCAGCATATTGTCTCTCTGAACTTCATAAATAATGAATAATGATGAATCATATACAGTTTTAGCCTAATCAATAGTTAATATTTTAATAACACATTTTCCTCCTAGCATACATGCATTGGGGAGCCATCTTTTTTATAATGATAATTTTTTATAATGATGATTCATTGTCTGTATTAATTCAGTTTTTTTTTTGTACCCAGTCTTCGCGAATCAATGTCATCTTGTGAGTATGTGATATTGTATCTGTTCTGCTTTATCTGGGCTTACCTCATGTTGACAGTGTGTTCATTTATGACAAGTCATTATTATCTTGCTGTACCTCTAGCCATAGATATGTCTCAGAATGTGAGCCTAATCAGTTACTATTGTATGTGACCTGGAGGCTCCTTTTGCTCTGCTTGCACAGCAGTCTTGTCATGTGATGTGCGTTTTAAGTATATCCTGTCAAAATCTGCTGGTTTTCGAGCTGGCGGAACAGTTACTGATCTTTATCAGAAATATCTGTAGTTGTGTTTAACTGTTTGAATCCCTGCACGACTGTTACTGGGTATGTACCATATAGTCTAAAACATCAGAAAAAGGCCATAAGTCATTGTCATGGCATATCTTAATAGATGTGGGAAGTATTTGTCCCATAAGCATCACTGCTGACAAGATGCGCTTGTAGGTTGTAAAATGTCAGCATCTTGTATCAGAACAACTCTGAAAAGAACTGAAGCTCAGATTGATGTGATGAGTTTACAGAAATGCTTCCATATTAATACTCAAATGACCAAACACATTTCATAATCCTGCGCTCCTAGTAAGTTTCTGTCAACTCTCCTTCTATGTCTTTTCTTTTAGCCTATAAGTCTAGGCAGCCATTATAGAACCTAAGTGCGACGACAGTGTGACCATACACAGCAGCTACGCCTTCTCAGAAGTGACATTGTAATGTAATCTGTTTTTAGCTAAGAAAAACATTTATCTTGAGCGATTTATTGTCCAATTTAATAAATCAATGCAAGACAATAAATTTCATTTCTTCTCAGCTAAAGTTCTTTAGGATCTTTTATATCACTTATCAAAAACTGAGAGTGCAGGAAAGTCAGGGTTTAGAGACATTATCTATAAAAGGTTTCCAAAAATGTATAGTTTGCAACTGATCTTTTTGAAATTCCTGTTTTTTACAAAATGACTTTTAGGGACAAAGTGAGAAATTAAAGCTCGCCACAATAAAATCCCACCATTCTCATTTAATTTAGGCCTATATATCAGTGGGTGAAAGTTACAGTTCACCATTTGATAAATAATCCTCTAGAAATTCTATTAGAATGAATAGAAAGCGAGTTTTACTGTTGTGAGCTATAATTTCTCACTGTCCCTAAGGGGCTGATTTATGAAATATTGAAACTAGTCATGAGAATTTTGAACAAATTTGACACGTTTAT
Organism: Xenopus laevis; assembly: GCF_017654675.1. Classification (NCBI taxonomy): domain Eukaryota; kingdom Metazoa; phylum Chordata; class Amphibia; order Anura; family Pipidae; genus Xenopus; species Xenopus laevis. The sequence goes on along the minus strand of NC_054382.1, from coordinate 38,021,546 downwards.
TCAAGTTTTAAAAGGTTTATTCTTTGGAATGTGTTGAACTGCTTTCAGCAGTCAACCACCATTTTGCTCTATGGGCTAACTGAAAAATGGCTCAGAGGAACGAGAATATTACATTATATTGTCATTCCTAATTTGTTTGATGTTACTTTTCTTTTAAAATAAAGGTGTATCTGCTTAATTGAGTCAGGTAGCATATTCATGAATTGTTTTGCAAGCTAGAGAAATGTCAGTTATAAAAATCGAAAATTTGCAAAATCATTTTTTTCGGATCTGTATTTGTTCATGGGGCAGCAAGCTCTGCCAAAGTCCTTAAAATACAATAGGGTGGTTTCTATTATAAATATTTATCGTAGGACTGAGGAAACGTAGAGTGAGTGTAAAAGCATAACAATGGAGGGATAGGAGGGTGATGGGGTGAGGTTGATGGGGACTAAGAAATGGAGAGAGAGAGTAATGAATGAGGTTGAATGAGTGTGAGGTTCAAAAGTATATTAAGCAAATTAGGGAGATGGGTAGAATTTGGATGAGAGGTGGAGAAACATAGAGGAATTGCTGCTGAAAATTCTTGGAAGCTGTAAGCACAAATATACCAATGAATAAGCAAGCAACAAGGGAATTGTTTATGTTGAATCTCCCATTTCTGCTTTATGACTTATGGCTTATTTGTTCTCTGGCACTTGTACATTATCAATCTCTTTGTGAAGGAACGGAACACAGCCTACAGAAACTTGTAAATCTGCTTCTCAAAGCATTATGTCTTCAATGATGCACAATGATGACTGCATTGATCAAGTTAAGGTGTCCTACTGTAACGATCTTGTTATTAGAACCCTTGTGTAGAGAAGGGTACCTTTGGATGCCCTGTGGGTTCCGGTGTTCAACAATGCCCTTTTGGGGCATAATCAAGGTACTGGCAGGGATAAAGAGAAGGCGTAGTCAGAGTCTGGCGAAGAGTTCAAGGCAGGTGGCAATAATCGTAGTCAAAGATCAGGCAAAGATCAGGCAAAACCAGGATAAATAAATAAACAGGATAAACTCTTGAGCAGGAACAGATAAACTGAAGCCAGCTTGGGCATTTCCAAAATGGAGAAGTAGCCTTTTAAGAAAGATTTGGCGGCAAAATTCAAATCCGGCACCTCTTGGTGACGTCATGATGCTTGGCATCATGAGGCAGGCGTCAAGACGCTATGTGTCAAACGCCAGCAGCAATCAGGACCGGGACCGGAAGTGTGCGCCTGTGCACCACCAGTCTAGGAGAGATTTGCTGGGAGGTAAGGGATTTCAACAATCTCCCGGCGCGTCTTACACCTACTTAAGTATTAAAATCCGAATGCAACTTAAAAGAAAAAATGTGAGCATGCATTACAGAAATAGGAGGCGAATGTGGAAGCCAGGATGAGAAGGCAAAGGCAGCAGAATATAATGGCAACATAAAACAGAAATGTACTATAAATGGAGTAAAAAATGGAAAAGCAAGGGAAACGTACAGCAGAGGGTCATTTTGGAAAGCTATAATATAAGGGGCAAGTGTGAGAGGAGGAGAGTTTAAAAGAGTATTGTGAAAGCTTCAGTGCAGCAAGTAAAATTTAAATAACAGAATTAAAAATAAAGGAAAATGTGATAGATAAAGTAGGGTAAGACTGGGCAGTGCAGAGCATAAAAGAAAGGAAAAGAGAGGTAATGGGTAGGTCTGCATTTAAACATGATTCCATCTCTGCCTACCCACTTCTGGAAAGTGATATTTGTGCAGAGTCTGAACAAATATTTGGATTATTCCTTTTGGGTTTTGTATAAGGTCCTCCACCAAAAAAACTATTTTTGCATAATGAAAGAAATGTATTTCTAAACAACTTTTTAGTATACATTTGTTTAAAACTTGGTTTTAAAGTTAGTTAAATGTAATTGCAGTTTAAAGTAGTGTTTGTTTATCCCGTTCTGTTCTTTGGGTCTGACTGTTAATAACAATGTAACATGAGTCAGGTGTCCTTCAGGACTTTACTCAGTTTAATCAGCTGGGTTCAACATTGTTTTAGGAGTCAGAGCCAGGAGTGCAATAAAATGTAAACAAGCAAATATTGCTTTCTATAGGAACTAATTTACAAATATCTTCGAAACCACTGAAAATATTTTATTAATATATGCTGGAAGTTGCTTAGAATTCCATTTTTCTACAGTTTTTCTATGAAGGGCCCCTTTTAGAATCAGGAATAGATTATATAAAGGGCATGTGGCAAAATATTTTATGGCCGTCCTCTCACTTAGTAAAGTTAACAGCAAAATTCTAAGTTATGCTGAAAGTTAATTCAATGTGAATATCCACTTTAATGAGTTTAAAATAACCTTTTCCATGTTCATGGAAAAAAAAGTCTTTCCTAACAGGCTGTTGCTGAGGGGTAAAGGATTGGCTCTGATCAAGGTTTGTGTAAGAACCTTTTTACGAAAATTGGCACAAAACTGAGTTTATTAGAGTTGATTTATTAAACTCAGAGAAACATAAAGCCACAGTTTTCAGCCTTTAACACCTTGTCACATTTATTATACCAGCACTGTAATGGCATGAAAAGGACAGTGCGTTTATTCATTCCTCTCACTGTTACATAATGAACCTTCATGATTGTGCTATGTTCAACAGAAGGTGTATCAGGTACTAAACTGAACCTGCAGCAAGCAAGCACATAGCTTGATGGATGGTGCAAATAATGGAAAATGCTTTAATATCCATTTAAGTCTAAGGGGTTGATTTGTTACCACTTTATAATTTTTAGAGGTAACAATCATTGCTCAGTAATACATTACCAAATGTTTCAGATTGAATTTATTTTCCATGCTGAAATAATTAGATTCAGTTTGAGAAATAAAAATCAGACTCCTTTATCTCCATATACACCATGAATTGGGGAGCGAGGATAACTTTTCTGCATTAGCAGGCAAAGATCATATCACATGACACTGTATCAGTATGGGAAATAAGAAATCCAGGAGCACACCATTCTCTTTCTCAGTGAAGTCAGACACATGAGCTTAATAAAACACAGACTTCACTGATCAATACAATGGCCTGCTCCTGGATTTCTTTTTGCATTTGTTCATGACCCCATGCAAGGGAGGAGTCTTCTGGTAGAACTCTTTCAACAAGTGATTACTAATCAGGTAGAGCACTTAACTATCGTGCAGTACTGTATCAGTATGAGATCTGTATGAGAGCACACCCAATTGGCTGGGCACCCCAGTGCATCGCTGGGAGAGGTTGTTCAATGGTTGGATGCCAGTTGCAACCCTTGTGCATCTCCGCTGTGAGGACAGGTGTTTCTTGTGAGTCTGCCACATGGGAGCTACAGGCTATATCCTAAAGGAGAAGTACATTGGGGCAGGTAGTGCTACCTTGGGAATAAAGAGCTCTGGGAAAAGGGACATTTCATGTGAACTAAATTGTGTTGTCCATTTGGAGTGGAGAGACTGTGTTAATTAGACAGAACCACATTTCCCCAGTGTAGGAATATTATTGCATTGTATTGTTTAACATATTCCTTTCTTTATTCTTTATATAAAGTTTCTCTTGGTTTACTGCAAACTGTGTGTTTTATTTTCCTTGTGGAAAATAGGTGTGAGCCTCAGGGCTCACTGGGTGGAGGCACTGTACTGTAAATCCAAGTTCCCAGTATTTCATCTGCAAAGAGAGCTCAGGGCCCTGGATTTTAAAGTGTTAATTGCTGTTTCTAATTGCTATTTGCCAATTCTACAAAAAGTGTGGTAACGAAAGGGTTACACAAGTATGAAAGCCTGCCTACCAACTTCTTGCTTTTTTATTATATTACAGACCAATTACATATGTAAATAGAAACAATTGTGAAATATATTTTTGTTATTTTATTTATGGAGCAATTTTAAAGGGTGTTACATACAGGTATGGGGCCTGTTATTTGGAATGCTCGGGGACTGGGGTTTTCTAGATCAGTAGTCCATAATTTGGATTTCCATACCATACATCTACTAAAAATCATTTAAATGTAAATTAAAACCAATAGGATTTTTGCCTCCACTAAGGAATACTTATTTTTAAGTTGGGACCAAGTACAAAGAATTGTTTTATTATTACAGAGAAAAGGGAAATTATTTTATAAAATTTGAATTGCAGTATTTGATTAAAATGGAGTCTATGGGACACATTTACACATTTACTAAAGAGCAAATTTTCTCTTTATCTCACAAAGTTCACCTCACTTTGCCAAGTGTAATTTCACAACACAGCCTGAACCTGGCTAACTAGACTTTGGTGAAAAGGGTAACCAATAGAAATTTTTGCATTTTGATGAATTACTGGATTTTTGGTTGTCTACTGAAACAGTAAAATAGAAACATAGTAAGTTAAGTTGAAAAAAGACACACATCCATCAAGTTCAACCTTTTAACTCTATTTTAACCTGCTAACTGCTAGTTAAAACAGCACAAACGTTTTTTAGCGCAGAGGTTTTTTTTGCTAGTGAACTGTCTTACTTGCCTTTTAGAAATAGGCAATGCCACTGTGAATTGTTTTTTTTAGAGAAAATTCATCAAAAATCCACAATTTGCTCTTTAGTAAATGTGCCTCTAAGGGCTCTTACACATGAGCGTTCTGACCTGCGCTCCCCTGCGTTCCGTTTTTTGGTGTTCAGCCACAGGGGAGCGCAGGAATAGACGCAAGTCATTATTTGAAATGGGGCTGTACTCACTCAGGCGCGTGTAGGCGCCGAACGCAGGAAAAATGCAGCATGTTGCGTCTGAACCTGCGTTCAGCGCCTACACGCGTCTGAGTGAGTACAGCCCCATTTCAAATAATGACTTGCGTCTATTCCTGCGCTCCCCTGCGGCTGAACGCCAAAAAACGGAACGCAGGGGAGCGCAGGTCAGAACGCTCATGTGTAAGAGCCCTAAGGGAGATAGATAATTCAGAGCTTTCTGGATACTACTTATATAAATACTAAATAAATAATAATTTTATTCATTCAAATTTATTATAAATAATAAATACTTATTATAAATTCTGAAGGTATAGTTTTACTTTAAGGTATGGTGATCCAAATTACAGAAAATAGATATTCCAGATAATAGATCCCATACAGGTACAGAAGAACCAAACAGAAGCCTCATCGCTCAAATAGGAGCAACTTTGGGCCATAGAGTGAATGTTAAATTTTTTTGAAAAAAAATTACGAATTTTAAATCGACTATATTTTCAAATATTCTTAGGATAGCTTCATTATTATTCATAGCTTTGGTTTTGTACAAATTGTAGTTTAAAAACAAAACTTTTTTTCACTATTTTAAAAATAAAAATTTAACCTAATTCCCAACCAACATTTTGCGTAATTTAATAAAAAATCTGAATGTAAATTGTACGTAAGGGAAAAGTTGAGACAATTTGAACGGTGTGACTTTTTCAAATTGTTGCTTGAAAACCATGGATTTTAGAACTACTTTTAAATGACTTTGACAGGTTTTATGTAGAGTGTTTTAGATTCTGAATTTTTAGCAGCTTTTAGAGCATAAGAAAAATTAAGTAAAAAAAATTTAATTTTTTTCCTCTAAAAATACAAATTTTCTCCCTTAAAAACGCAACCAGAAAAATTTGAGGCTACATAAATAGGCCCCTAATCTTGCTTGAATTGTCTACATCAGGGGTGTCCAAACTGCGGCCCGAGGGCCACATGCGGCCCAGGATGCATATGAATGCGGCCCAGTTTGAAACGCTTGGTTCCCGAGGAAATAGGAGGAGGGGGGGTTCTGCCCATTGCCCAGTTAGTAATAATAATATAATAATAAGTCTATTTAATATCCAGGTGTCCCATATTCCAGTGTATAGCTCCATCTGGTTATCCAACTGGCATTTTAGTTCTTTTCTGTATATTTCCTTTACTTTTACAAATCAAATGTGTTTTTGTGTATGTCATGTGTGGCCCCAGACAATTTAATCTTTTTCCAATGTGGCCCGGCGAGCCAAAAGTTTGGACACCCCTGGTCTACATGTTGCTTTTTCTCCATAACCATTACTTCATCCATGATCAGGTACAGTACCGGTAAATAAAAATAAAAGGCTTGCTAGGTTTTAGGTGATCTCTATCGCATTTTCTTAAAGCAATGTTTCCAAACCCAAGCTTAAAACAATAATAGATCTGTCCCATGAATTTGCTATAAATACTATGTCTAAAATTTTAAATAATGACAATTCCCTTTTAAGTATTTACTATCTACAATTTATATAAATTTTTCCCTGTTCCAAACAAAAAGACAAAATGGTAGGTGCTCCAAAATTCTGAACTGAGAATGCACCAAAAAACTGGCAATACCTACAATATGGGGCCGATTCACTAAGGGTCGAATATCGAGGGTTAATTAACCCTCGATATTCGACTAGGAATTAAAATCCTTCGACTTCGAATATCGAAGTCGAAGGATTTAGCGCAGATAGTTCGAACGAAGGATAATTCCTTCGATCGAACGATAAAATCCTTCGAATAGAACGATTCCAAGGATTTTAATCGAACGACCGAAGGAATATCCTTCGATCAAAAAAAGTTAGCCAAGCCTATGGGGACCTTCCCCATAGGCTAACATTGACTTCGGTAGCTTTTAGATGGCGAACTAGGGGGTCGAAGTTTTCTTTAAAGAGACAGTACTTCGACTATCGAATAGTCGAACGATTTTTACTTCGAATCCTTCATTTCGAAGTCGTAGTCGAAGGTCGAAGTAGTCCAAAAAAAACTTCGAAATTCGAAGTTTTTTACCTTTGAATCCTTCACTCGAAGTTATTGAATCGGCCCCTATATGTCAAAACCAGGTCTGAAAACATACACTATGGTGGACTACAGCCCCCCTCTCAAATTTTTTAGTTTTAGAACAGGTCACTAGCCCCCTCCCTAGCCACACCACTGACTTGCTGCAACTTATCTGTTCCTGCATAGCATGCTCAGAACTACAGAGCTGCTCAGCAGTGTTGGTTACCACCTTTAGCTGTGCACCTTCTTTTCCCAACATCCAGTGATCAGCAAAATGACACGTGCTCAATGGAAGCCAGATTTCTGCACATGTTCCTAGTTGAGGTCCATGATGTGACTGGAATTTACATGTCCAAAGATGGTGGTGAGAATCTACAGTTATGGATGTGCAATGCACAGTTAAGTTGGGGCAAGTGGGTGTGGGTGAGGAGATGGTGTCGTATTCAAATATCTACAGATGGTATAGAGGATCTGTGCACTAAAAAATATACCACTGTTTATGCCTCTGCCAAATTTCCAAGGATATGGGAAGATCACAGTAGGGGCCAATTATCTAGGAAGGAAGGGGAATGCAGAATGACTACATATACATACAATCATGGTTGATGTTGTCACACAGCAACAACAATATCATTTTATGCAAGCTTTGGACTTCTCAAAAAAAAAATCACATATGGCACAAATGATGTCACTGTGCCACACTGGATTACCCTGCAGTGCACAACAGAAGAGATCCGACTGACCTTTCTACCTTTTGGGGGGTTCCACCACATACTAGTCCATGGTAGTCATATTTTTAACAGTCCTTGTGACAAATATGACAAATTGCAACTATAATATACACCACTAGCCTAGCTATCAGTTAGAATTACTTGCAATCTAGTGTAAAACAAAATGTAAATCTGACCATCGGATAATCCTTGATATAAAGGTATTCACTTATAGAAAAAGCATTATGCTGCACAACGAGGCATGCTTACTAGCAGAAATGCTCATACGTATTGTGTGGAAAATAACATCAGATTTCTGCACATGCTGCATACACTTTCATTAGAGCTGATTGTATAAAAGTTGCTTCAGAAAGGAAAAAAAACACGCATTACTGGCACTGCATTTGCTTTGAGGAATGATGTGCCACTGTGCACAGATAACTAAAACAGGCGGTAGCAGTTGGGGGTATCACAGCCACTAAGCTTTTTATGTCCCATTAGGAAGTCATTTCAAAGGATGCATTCATTACAAACATATGGGACCAGTCAGCAGTGCTAAAGTTAAACATCAAAACAAGAACTTCATGGGGATTTAACAAGGATGGTGGGTATGATTTTTATGTTTTGTACTTACTTGTAGAAATAATATTCTAAAATCTGGAAGGATTTCACATTCATACTGCAGTGATCCACAAATGCATGTGGTATCAGTCTAATGTGCCCGGCTGCTTTTCTGAATTTCTGTGGTATATCCCTAATCCATTCCTTCTTCACTTTGCAAATGAATCAGTTGAATTTATTGTGGCTCTTTGGAATACTAGGGTTTCCTTTTTCATTATCTTTATTATGACAAAAGACATAAGGGCTGAAACGCTCAAACCAGCCACTATAACACATGTAAAAAATAGAAATAAAATTTTGTTTCTATCCTCAAATTGTTTCCCAGAATTCCAAGGAAGGAGGGGGTTCCTATCAAACAGTGTTCGCACCGCTGATTTTCGTGCACATTAGAGTGCATTTGGATATATGGGGGTAAATTTATCAAAGAGTAAAGTTCCACCACTAGAGTGAAATTCCGCAGCTCTCAATTCATTTCTATGGGATTTTGAAAGGCGTATTTATCAGTGGGTGAAAGTGAAAGTTCACCCTTTGATAAATACGCCTATAGAAATCCCATAGAAATGAATGGAGAGTGGCGGAATTTCACTCTAGTGGTGGAACTTCACTATTAACTTCACTCTTTGATAAATATACCCCATGGAGTGATGAGTGAATCTGTCCTATTTTGCATCTTGAAAAAAAACCTTTAATGGGTGCTTTTTCACTGCAACTTTTTTGTGCAAAATGCATTGAAGTCAATGGGTGTTTTTTCACAGTGAAAAGAAGAACATAAAACATTGGAGTCAAAAAGCATTTTTTCACTCAGTGGCGTAACTATAGAGGAAGCAGACCTCGCAGTCGGCGGGGGGGGGGGCATGGGGAAAAGGGGGGTCTGCTTCTTTTATAGCCAACAAGAGCAGCAGATTGAGTCGGCACAAGGTGGATAGTGGGCAGAGTCTGGTCGCAAGAGTGGGCGGCGTCTGGGTAGAGAGTGGACAGAGTCAGGTAGATGGGGATCAGAGATGGGGATCATAGTGAAGATTGTTTGCCCGTTGCACTCTAGTTATGCCACTGTTTTGACTGTGCATATTTTTGCATAAAATACATTGGGTGCTGTTTTTTTGCTGCAAAAAAAGCAGCAACACTTGGCAAGGTTTTGCAAATTCATGACTGATAAAAAGTTTTTCTCAATGCAGGGTCCTTTAGTGTCCATGGACCCTGCATTTTGCACTTATCCCACTGGCACCTGTGATTTGTATTTCAATGCACTCAAAATAGCACCTGATTTTGCCCTTGCATTCATAAATGAGTCTTGTAAAACCAGCTTAATGAAACATAAGGTTATTTATGACAAATAATAATCACATTATTATTTCAAATATATTTCAGGAGACATCAAGCTAACCACTTAATAAAAAGTTTATATTTTTTTTTGCTTGGTAATAAATGAAAAATAACTACATTTTTAGATATAGGACACTTGTAATTTTGAAAAAATAGATATCTTTTTATTTTGTTTGCAAGTTTTTTATGTGCACGAATGGTATATTATAAAGAATGACTAGAAGAATAAATTCTCAGAATACAAATATGATAACCTTTATTACTAAGTATTTAAGTATGCAAATCCCAGTCCTAAAAAAATGCTTGATGTTTGCTAGGGTCATTGGCTGATATAATTCAAACTCTTGGTCTTAGCGAATTTGACAGACAATTTGTCATCCCAAATTTTCATTGTGCAGCCTAGGACATACTGCTGTGACAGCATCTGCCTGCAAGAGGTGATTTAATGTAGCGGTAACTTTGATAGTGGGGATTACATTTGTGAGGTATAGAGGCACAATATTTTTTTTAAAATATTGCTTTATTCCTTTTGATTCTTTATCCTGGTAAAAATAAATATATTAAGGAATGGACTGGTATCCAGAATATGTTGATGTTTTAATTAATTTTGAAATAAAAACATGCATGTTATCCAATATTTGTGTACTATATGATTAGGCCTGTTCTATATGAAAATAACTGTATTCCTCATCTGCAGACACACCCAGAATGAAATAGGTGAGGGGGAGACTGCACTGGAACATTAATTTTCTGGTGACAGCCTCATTCCACCCCAGCCTATTGGTTTAAAATTTAGTGGACGGGCACAACTTTCCCTTTTTAGTTATAGTTTAAACAGGAGCAGTGTCCAAAGCTCCCATCATTCCCAGCTACAGTTGGGTGATCCCAGTGGTGGCCAATAAAAAGGGCAACCATGGTTGGGAGTTTTAACCATGAAAGCAAGTAAGTAGCAGGTAAAACTTACCTGTGTAAAATGATGCAGTAGAATTCTTAAAAAGAATCAGATGAAAGTTGAGAACAGGGATGACTTTGACATACAGTTATTGGCCAATTTAAATATATTGCAATATATGGACAAAAAAAAATCTCTATATTGTGGAGAACATTTTTTAGTAACTAAATGTCTCAATGTCCTAACTCAAGTGAGATAGAAAGAAGCATAGGCAAAGTCATCCAAGAGATAAAACTAGAAATGTCATGGATAATGAGCATTATATACAGATGATATTAAAGTGCTCAAGACATCTTCCACATCTGAGTCATCTGAGAAACAATCCCATAAGGGCATTATAAAAAGTTATTTCAGGTGAACTCGGCTAATAAAAGTTGAATATGGATGCGAATGTAACAAAGCAATGCTATAACAACTGGAAATGACTGTTAACATATTTTTTAATTTTCTTTATAGGTTGTTCTCAATAAAACAACCTAAAAAAGACAAAGAAATAAATAAAACCAATCTTAAGAGTTAATTAGTAAGACAATGGAATAGAAAAAACCTGTGGGAAGGGGCCACACAGCAAAGAAAAGTTTATGAACATCTGAATTAACAATACAAGTGCATGTGGACGAATTAAAAGAAAAAGGGACCTTAATGTATGCATATTAATGCAGTGCCACATTGTTTGAAGCAATTAAAGGAGGAGGAGGAGAATTAATTGAGGAGTCAGCTAAAATGTTAGTTGCGCCTTAGATGGCGTTGATAAAAAAAAATTCAGTTTTTCCTTATAGGTCCTGTGAGTGCGACCTCTTACTACAACTAATACTACCCACTGTGTGGTTGACACCCAAGAAGAATATACCAAATAATCGTGAGTGATGGTAATCCGTCTTCTACCATATATGTTTATATAATATTATATGATAGTGCATTGTTTCAGAAAATCATTAATTACTGATTTCCATAGAATCTAGTTGTTATTAATGGTCATTCTAGCAAAAAAAAAAAACAACAACAAACAAGTGTAGAACTAGTAACATTTGTAGAATAGGGCAATGCTCTGTTGAACCCAAGACACATACTAATAATGGGCAGTTGGGTAAACCCAACACCAGAAACATCTTATTAAATCACAGTTCCAAGTGTACAAAGTCACCATCTCCTTACTGACATTTTGGACATCTATAGTATCTCTAATTTCAGTGGCAGCAAGATGTTTAGGCTCATGTATGTCATTAACTTGCAATCCAGATAGTTCACTTACATCTTGGCATCCACATTTTACCATTCATTACAGTTCAGGGAGGTGATCCACTGTGTTATATCACACAGCCTTAAATGAACAGTTCAGAGTAAAAATAAAATCTAGGTAAATAGATAGGTTGTGCAAAATAAAATAAAAAATCTAATATATTTAATTAGCCAAAAATGTAATGCATAAAGGGTGGAGTGACTGGATGTCTAACATAACAGAACAGAAACCAACTTCCTGCTTTTCAGCTTTCTAACTCTGAGTTAGTCAGCTGATGGAAAACCAAGAGAGCTGAAAAGCAGGAAGTAATGTTATGGCTATTATGTTAGACATCCAGTCACTCCAGCCTTTATACATTACATTTTTGGCTAACTAACTATATTGAAAACATTTAAAATTTTGCACAGTTGTTTTATTTTTATTCTGAACAATTCCTTTAACATAGCACATTTTCTAATTGGACCAGTGTTGTTAGTGGAGTACCGCAGGGCTCTGTACTAGGTCCCTTGCTTTTCAACTTGCTTATTAATGACCTGGAGGTGGGCATTGAAAGTACTGTTTCTATTTTTGCAGATGATACTAAATTGTGCAGAACTATAGGTTCCATGCAGGATGCTGCCACTTTGCACAGTGATTTGTCTAAACTGGAAAACTAGGCAGCAAACTGGAAAATGAAGTTCAATATTGATAAATGCAAGGTTATGTACTTTGGCAAAAATAATATAAATGCAAGTTATACACTAAATGGCAGTGTGTTGGGAGTTTCCTTAAATGAGAAGAATCCAGGGGTTTTTGTAGATAACAAGTTGTCTAATTCTGGGCAGTGTCATTCTGTGGCTACTAAAGCAAATAAAGTTCTGTCTTTCATAAAAAAGGTCATTAACTGGATGAAAACATAATTATGCCACTTTATAGGTCCCTGGTAAGACCTTATCTGGAGTATGCAGTGCAGTTTTGGACTCCAGTCCTTAAGAGGGATATAAATGAGCTGGAGAGAGTGCAGAGACGTGCAACTAAATTGGTTAGAGGGACGGAAGACTTAAATTATGAGGGTAGACTGTCAAGGTTGGGGTTGTTTTCTCTGGAAAAAAGGCGCTTGCGATGGGACATGATTACACTTTACGGGGCAGATTTACTAAGCTCGAGTGAATAATTTGAATAGAAAAATATTCAAATTTCAAAGTATTTTTTGGGTACTTCGATCGAATTGGTCAAATTCGATCGAATTGAATGATTCGAACGATTCGAAGTAAAAATCATTCGACCATTCGATAATCGAAGTACTGTCTCTTTAAAAAATACTTCGAGTTCATAATTCGCCACTTTAAACCTACCGAGGTGCAATGTTAGCCTATGGGGACCTACCCCAGCACTTTTCTACATTTTTTTTGGTTGAATAAAAATTGTTTGATTGATCGCTTAAAATTGTTCGAATTGTTTGATTCAAACGATTTTATCATTCGATCGAACGATTTTTATTCGCAAAAAGAACTTTCATTTGAAGCAACGTAGGGGGTTCTTCACAGTGAGGACAGTGAGGTTGTGGAATGCACTGCCGGGTGATGTTGTGATGCTGATTCAGTTAATGCCTTTAAGAATGGCTTGGATGATTTTTTGAACAGACATAATATCAAAGGCTATTGTGATACTAAGCTCTATAGTTAGTATAGGTATGGGTATATAGAATTTAATTAAAAGTAGGGAGGGGTGTGTGTGTATGGATGCTGGGTTTTCATTTGGAGGGGTTGAACTTGATGGACTTTGTCTTTTTTCTACCCAATTTAACTATGTAACTATGTATACCAGTTGTGGTACCAGTGTATTTGCAAATACTGCACCAGATTCAATTTATCACGTGAAAGCTCATGGACAAGATTTAATTTGAGATGCAATTCAATTCAGAAAAACATATCTCACATTTTGAAAACTCTATGAGAAAAACTGGAACTGAATTAGGAGAATCTTTTTTCTCCTCAAATCTTATCTAGTCCATGACTTCTCATGTGATAAACCTTGACAAAACTTTTTCTCACTGAACCGAATCTGGCCCACTGTGTCCATCACCTGTGAAGAATTCCCAGTGCAGCAAGTGCCAGGGAGATATGGGGGCAAATTTACTTATGGTCGAATATCGAGGGTTAATTAACCCTTGATATTCGACTGCCAAATTAAAATTCCTTGACTTCGAATATCGAAGTCAAAGGATTTAGCGCAATTCGTTTGATCGAGCAATCAAACGAAAAATCGTTCGATTGAACGATTAAATCCTTTGAAACGTTTGATTTGAATGATTTTAATTCATCGATTGAACAATTTTTCTTCTACCAAAAAATACTTCGAAAGCCTATGGGGACCTTCCCCATAGGCTAACATTGACTTCGGTAGGTATTAGGTGGCGAACTAGGGGGTCAAAGTTTTTTTTTTTTAAAGAGACAGTACTTCGACTATCGAATGGTCGAATAGTCGAACGATTTTTAGTTTGAATCGTTCGATTCAAAGTCGTAGTCGAAAGTCGAAGTATCCCATTCGATGGTCGAACTAGCCAAAAAAAAACATTTGAAATTCGATGTTTTTTTCCCTCTATTCCTTCACTCGAGTTAAGTAAATGGGCCCCTTAATCTTGCACTGCTTCACAATTCCTGCTAGCTCACATTCAATGGTTTTGTTTTTTCTGTCTCAGAGCAAAGCTCATCTCTCCACAATGATTAGCAACTACTGCTCTAGACTCTACACTAGTGTGTGAAAACTTCATCTGTAATGGATATGGGTTTTAAAATAGCACAGATTATGCCAAGCCTAACATTAAAGTTAGAAAGTCAAAGTGTAATGAAATTGCTTTATAATGAGGGAAGCCATCTAAAAATGGAACAGTAGAGATCTGAAAATGTTTTTATACAAGCTAATAGTGTCCCTACAGTATGCTCTATTGGGTGTATATACTGTATCTCTCACAGCCATGCGACATGCATGTCAAACCCTTTTGTGCTATATGTCCTCACTGATTTTCTCTCCTGTAGGTTGATAACTCTATTAAAACTATTTATCCATTTAACCTCAGACGCCTTTGTTCCTCTGTGAGTCCCTTTAAGGGAAAATTATTATCCCAGGATTTCCTTGCCGAGTGCATAATAAATCTCTGGAAAATTAACTGCACGATTTTATTAAAAAAAAAAAAATAGAATATGTTTTATAAAAATTACTAAAAAACACATGTATGATTTCCACTAACGTTAAAACTCTTCATTTATAATACATTTATCTACATCCTCTGTGGATCAAAATTACAACTTACATTTTAATGCATTCTAATTATATCAGACATATGAGCCATAACTCATTCAATTAATTATACTTTTCTGGAATTCGTTCTCTGTTGGTCCTTATACACTGTCACGGCAGTACAGGTATAGGATCCGTTATCCAGAAACCCATTATTCAAACTATAGGAAAACCATCTCCCATAGACTTAATTTTTCTCACATTTTTTTAAAACAGATAAAAAAAAATTAAAAAAACTTTTTTCAAATGATTTCCCTTTTCTCTGTAATAATAAAACCGTTCGGGTATATAATTAATCCTTATTTGGAGGCAAAATAATCCTATATAGTTTAAAGAATTTTAAAATACTTATTTAGCAGACTTAAATGGGCAGTTCACCTTTAGTTAACTTTTAGGGGGTATTTTATTAAAGTTAGATTTTTTATGGCCGGACTTTTAAGGGGACATAAAAACTTCCGATTTTTTCAAGGTTTATTAAACCCTGATGGTGTTAAATGTCTAAATAAAAAAAGTACTCCAACTCAGACCTGCCGAGTTCACGTAGAAGTCAATGGCAGATTTCTTGTCTGCACGGGTTTCGTTCAATAATCCAAAGATTTTGTGGTTTTGGGTGTCAAATCAGAAAAAGTCAGAGGCTTCGTGCAACAAATCTGAAAAATTTGTACGATTTGGATTTATTCATGATTTTATCGAGTCTTTTCCCGCACAAGAAATTTTCATGAAAATATATTGATAAATAGGGCGGGAAGTCCATGCAGATTTAGTCAGTGGTTTTCCGAAAATAGTGAGAACATTTTGGATTTTGTTAGAAAACCCCCAACAGTATGAATGACATTCTAAGCAACTTTTCAGTTGACCTTCATTTTGAGTTTTTGAATTATTTGTCTTGTTTTTCTGACTCTTTCCAGCTTTCATATGGGAGTCACTGACCCCATCTAAAAAAAAAATGCTGTGTAAGGCAACTAATTTATTGTTATTGCTACTTTTCATTACTCATCTTTCTATTCAGGCCCTCTAATATTCATATTCCAGTCTCTCATTCAAATCAATGTATGGTTGCTAGGGTAATTTGGACCCTAGCCACTAGATTGCTGAAATTGCTCTCTGAAACCAGAGAGCTGCTAAATAAAAAGCTAAAAAATGCAAAAACCATAAATAAAAAAAGATGAAAAACAAATGTAAATTGTATCAAAATATCGCTCTCTACATCATACTAAAAGTTCATTTAAGGTATGGAGATCCAAATTAAAGAAAGATCCCTTATCTGGAAAACCTCAGATCCCAAGCATTCTGGATAACAGGTCCCATATCTCTATTTGTAATATTTTTTGTTTCATTTTCATTTTGTTTCATAGAACATTTCATTTCAGACAACAGTTAGATTTTCATAGCATACCACTGTACCTATTGTACAAAGCAATAGAATAAAACTATTGTGGCACAAGGAATAATGAGAAAGAACGACTGGGTTACAGCAGTTTTTGTGGTGAACAGACCTATGACTCAGGAGGCCATATTGTCTGCCTCTAATATATCCTTTGTTTGGAATGGTAAATATCAGAATATCTTCAAGATAAACTTTTTGTAGCCTCTTTCAGAATTCTTTTGCTAAAGTTTACCTTCTATTTATAGTGTCCTTTCCCCTTATATTGACCTCTTCCTTATCCATCTCTGTTTTACGGTGTATTATTGCGATCAAGTCGTATCTAGTAGTGATGAGCCTAAAGCAACTGAATGTACACAGGAATCTTGCAAATGTTTCACAACTCAACCAAACTGTAGCTCACTCTCTATTAAAACCCGGATGAATGGAAATCTTTATTGATGTCACAGGCTTCTATCAGTTTAAATGAGGTACACATCAAAGTTGTGGGTTATTTAACTGATGAAGTCATTGAACAAGCTTTATCTTTTTGAAGAAAATCCTGGTGTGCTTCAGCTTTTTCTGCCTTTGGATATTTGATTTCTGAACTGCACCCAGGTATGTAACTTTTGAAGTGTGTGCTAAAGCCTTTCACAGCATATATTTATATATATATTATATATATATATATATATATATATATATATATATATATATATATATATATATATATATATATATATATATATATATATATATTCAAGATAAGTGGGTGCACACCAGGAACATTTAAACCCGTATGTAAACATATTTTATTCGAATAATTAAAAGCAGGTCTGTTTTTAATTATTCTAATGAAATATAATTACATTTTAAAACTTGTTTTAATGTTCCTGGTGTGCACCCACTTATCTTGAATATTTATTACTTACTTTATTGTGGGTGGCACCCGGGTCATTTACCATCATTTGGAGTGTGGAAAAAACACAAGGACTATATATATATATATATATATATATATATATATATATATATATATATATATATATATATATATATATATATATATATATATATATATATATATATATATATATATATATATATATATATATACACTGTATGTATATATATATATATATATATATATATATATATATATATATATATATATATATATATATATAGTATTGGGATGGGTGGCACACCGCTTCTCAACTTCACCCAGTTGCACAGTTAATGTATCACATATACATTCTCGAATGAACCAGCAACACAGGGATATTTTTCCAAAAGTAGAAAGTGTATTTAGTGAAGCATGTTCCAGCCAACGTAACGTTTCGACCTTTCTCAAGGCAACCATACCCTAAACATCATGTGATATATATAGCCAATGAACCATAGGCAATTAGACAATGACATCACATTCAAAGCATTAATGTGATTGGTGCAAGGTATAAAAGTGACAATGTGCAATACTTTTATATAAAAAAATTCATAAATAAAGTGACATTGTCTCAAAAAAGTGACAATTACTAAAAAACACCAATCGAGTGAAAAATGCTCATCATGATAAGAATACTTTGTGCAGTGTAATAAGTTACTTATTAAAAACAAGTTACAAAAATCATTGTAGAAAAATCCAAGTTAGCTACAACTGTATTCTATAATGCTGACCTAATCCAAGGGGCCCCCTGATACCTCTTCTATCACGTGTCTATTGCATCTATTTAAAATTTTTAATCATAACAAACATTACTAGGTGCATGTTGTAATAACTATCATACCATGCATAACCCACATAATTATTAATCAAGATGCATATCAAATGGCAAGCCTAAATGTAAGAAGCATGGGGGGTACCCTCAAGCAACAGTACTATCCCAGACACCTGTATGTTCTATGTCCCAATCCATGTTCGATTACTTTGGTAGAAAACAATTCAAATGTAAGGCATTGTTCAAGCCACGGGGGGATACACATTCCAGTTCAAATGTCCAGAACGCCTCCCTCTGTAATAATAATATATATATCCACATCACCACCTCTTGGTAAATCCGGTACACAATCTATGGGCATACATTTGAACGATGAAGCCGGATGTTTGGCTTGTAGCCAGTGCTGTGCCACTGGCTGCTTTGAAATGTCCTGCTTAGTTTCCTTCCTTGGTTTAGGATCCAGCGCAGCCCGAATGGTTGCACGGTGCATACTAATACGTTCCCTTAATTGTCTATTAGTTTTTCCGCAATACAGGAGTCCGCATGGACACTTAATTATATACACAACGTTCCGTGAAGTGCAAGTAAGTCTATGCCTGATGTGGTATGTTTTGCCACTGTGTGGATGATTGAACTTTTCCCCTGTAATTAGAGTGTTACACATGACACAACTTCCACATTTAAATGCACCCAGTCTTTGGGCCAATTGTCGATTACTGCTGTATTTGCTTACCGGATCCGTGGGGGACAGTAACTCCTTTAAATTCTTGTTCCTCCTGTATCCAAATTGGACCCTTTTCCTGTTGATTGCTGTAAGCTCCACGTCAGTTTTGATAATTGGCCAGTGCTGTAACACAGAATCCCTAATCAATGGGGTACGGGTATCATATGTGGTCGTATATATCATTGTATCCTCATTTCGCTCATATCCCTTAGTGGTATTAGCATCACCCTTAATGATAGTATCTCGATCAAGGGACATAGCCCACTGTTTCACCTCATCAACCAGTTTCCCTGGATATCCCCTCTCCAGGAATTTCCGTGCCATTTCATTTATGGCCCTAATCCTCTCCTGTTCGTCACTGGTTATACGTACCACACGTATCATCTGCGATTTCGGGAGTGAGTGTAATAAATGCTTGGGGTGACTACTGGTATAGTGTAACAAACTATTTCTATCAGTAGCCTTATGGTAAATCTTAGTCTGGAGCTTGTTTGATGACTTATCTTTTCTTTGTGTATATATATATATATATATATATATATATATATATATATATATATATATATATATATATATATATATATATATATATATATATAAAAGTCCTGGTGCTCAGCTACCATAAGGAACGCTGTCACATACCCGAATCATAGAGAAATCTTGAAAGAATTGCTAGGAAGTGTATTAAAAATCACATCACAGATGCAGCGTTTCGGGCATGTAGTATGCCCTTTATCAAGCACTAACAAAAGCAACTGAGTTAAGTCGCATTTGAAGGGGTTCACAGGAAGTGACATCAAAGTGTTCAAACAAAATTTGCATAAAGCAGTTACACATATCTGAAACACAGTTTACAAAAATAGAAACAGATTATAATCTCTATTAAGTCCCTATGGATATAATGACTTAAGTTATTAACCCACCACACCTCCCTACTTTTAAGTTTTAATTCACAATCCCCTCCTCTCTTCAGTGGTGATACAATTTCTAGTTCCATAAACCTAAACTGGTCAGAGTTGAGGCCAGTTTGAACACTTTGATGTCACTTCCTGTGAACCCTTCAAATGCGAATTGTTAACTCAGTTGCTTTTGTTACTGCCTGATAAAGGGCATGCCTGAAACGTTGCATATGTGATGTGATTTTTAAAACACTTTTCTAGCAATTCAATACCGAGTGCTGCTTCAGTTCTTTCCAGATATATATTCTCCATATGGTTTATTTAGGAGGTTATTTATTAAAGTCTGATTTTTTTTCTAGTCTGACTTTTAAAGGGGAAAAACATAATTTTTTTCATTGGAAAAAACCCTCAAATTTTTCGAGATTAATTAAACTCCGATGGTGTTAAAAGTCCAAATAAAAAAGGACTCCAACTCAGACCTGTCGAGTCCATGTAGAAGTCTATGGCAGATGTCCCATTGATATCCTGATCTGCACTGCGTTTCATTAAAAAATCTTAATATTTTGTGGTTTCAGGCATCAAATGAGAAAAAGTTGCATTTTTACAGTGACATTCAAAAAATGTGTATGATTTGGATTTTTTTCACGATTTTATCAATTATTTCCCGCACAAGTACTGATAACTGTCATGACATTTATGGCTTAGAGAAAACCATGCGTCAGTCCTATCCTAAGTGAAAAAAATAAAGTGTTACCTTTGGGGGGAGACAGACCATACCTGCTTTTCTCTTTATTTAGCATGATCTCTTCCATTTTTTTCACTTAGAATAGGACTGACACATGGATACTGCCTTGACGGGGCGCGCCAGTTTATGCATGCTTTGTACAAACTTTCTAACTAAAAGTTTCTTTTTTTAAGAAAGTTACAGTATAGTTGTGCAAGAATATTTTTTCAGGGGGTTATATATTGAGAGTGCTGGGGCTAACTTGTTAAGTATGTAAATTAAGCCTTGCCCACGTGCACCCAATAAGAAAGGTGAGGAGCGGCATTTCAGCTTGTTTTGTTTTAAAAAACTATATATATATATATATATATATATATATATATATATATTTTTTTTTTTTTTCACCCTCTAAATTAAACATTAGGGGGGTTATTTATAAAAATCGGACATTTTCTCACTATTTTCTGAAAACCACTCCAACCAAATCTTCGGATTATTGAACGAAACCCAACGCAGATCAGGATATATTCAAAATTGCAACGGGACATTTGCCATTAAATTAAATAATTTATATTACATTTAAAACATTTATTTTTTAAAAAAAAATATCTTCTTTCCTGGGAAAAAATTGCACATAATTTAGAGGCACATTAAGCATGTGCTATTTGAACATTAAACCTAAAAACTGCATTTGCTTCTGAAAAATATATGAAAAGGGAAATACATGAATCATATGCTCCTTGGTGTTTTCGCTGCTCATTTTTGTAAGCATTTTCTGCTGAATAATTAATAAACATTTGAGAAAATATGAACATGTACTTCTGACACAGTTCTAACTACACTTTATCTATGCAGCTGAAGTTAAAATATATGCACTTGCTCTCTAACAAATGTACTCCATCTACTATCATTAATTTGCCTCATTAAAAAATTGATATGGAATATTAGAAGAGAATTTTCTGAAAATTAAATTGTAATAATATTTAGAATTTTTCGGTAGGATTCTATAGTAACATTACAAATCTATGGTATTTTGTTTTACTACTTCTCCCTTGAATTTTTCATCACACGTATTCAGGAAAAACTTTGTTTGCTATGCAATTTCTCAACAAAGTAATGCTTAGTTGTACATGTGCCTTGCTTTGCAGTATATGTCCCTGAGAACCTTACTTCCTCTTACAGTAACCTCAGAGACAAGGGATATACACACACAGAACAAAAGGCAGCCTCTTGCATTTTTCATAAGACAGTCAGGCCAGGGCTTGAAGAAAAATGTCATTGGTACCCATAGGATTGCCAACCTCAGAGATAAGGTACTGTACATATACTCTAATGAGATGTTATCACAGATTCATCCATTAATTATAAGGAGTTTTACAGTTATAACTAGTGATGAGCAAATCGGTCCCGTTTCCCTGAAAATTCCCGAAATTGCAAAAATAACTTGTGTAAACCCATAGTCAATTGCCGCTTTTTTTTTTTAATGCATTTTTTCCTGCACAAGATACACTGAAGTCAATGAGCAGCAACAGCAAACATATGGCCCCCGGCCAAAATCTGTACCTGGCTGTGCCAGCAGGAAGCTTCACACTTTCACAGTAATAGAAAGAATGTCTTCAGTTTAGTGCAACTGTGCAAGGCTGAGAGCAGCAAGCGAGAGTCACCAGCTCTCTGCCTCCCAACCGCATCAGTGAGGTCATTAACGCGTATACTTGCTGGCAAGAGGGAGAAGGTGAAGGAGGGGGATTCCACTCGACTGAGTGACCATGATTACTGAAACAAATTATTAAATAAACGCATGAAAAAAAAAGAAAACCCCATTAAAAGTGCGCCCCTCAATGATGGCATCATAGACAGCCGCCTACTCTGCCTAGCCCTAGTTCCGGCCCTGATCCCTGCAGTGAGCACCAACCATCTGTTTTTTGGTGTGCTATTAATGTGGACATGGTCTTGCGGTAACATGGGTGTGGTTTAAAGTGGGTGTGGTCTAAAAACAGGGAGTGGCTAACACTGGCTTCCATTATCGGCCCTCCACCATGTAGATAGACAGCACTGTTCTAGGCTATACAATGAAATACAGTAAGCAGTAGTAAGATCAAAGTTTTGTTAATTAAATGTTTGCCCAGGTAGCTACAATACATTGGTTTATCAACTGTGATGAAGCAGCAACTATAATTTATCTTTGACATAGATTTTACACTGTTACCACAAACATTGGGCAACAAAAAATCTAGATATTGCCTACACATGAACAGCTCCTTGTCCGCTTGTAGCCGTCACACACAACTTTCTACCAGTAAAAACTTTGATGGCTTGCAGTATTTTGCTATTACTGACTCGTATCTAAACCATGTACCATATTTTTCAGCTTTTGTATCAAGAACACATTGACATGACTGTTTACCAAAAATATTATATAGTGAAATGTCAATTTCAATGTGAATTTTATTCTTATTTATGCAAGTTTTGTTCCATTTGTAAATTTTATTTCATTCCCCCCAATTGGAGGCATTTCAAGTTTCTTACCTTTCATTGCCAGCATTCCTATTCAAATCATGCATTGAATAAATTTAACAAAAAAAAACGTTCGTTTAAAAAGAAAATAATTTTATTTTTTGCTTAAATAAATACATCATGCATGCTTTTTTAAAATAACTTTATTTTCTGAACAGTCACAACAAGAGATATATGTTTCAATCAGTCAAAAGTGTAAAGTTCTGTATATAAATCTTAAATATATAATCTTTTGGGTTGGCCAACACCTTTATTTTATATCAGTTATATTTCTCTTTATAGAAATGCTCCTTTATCTGGCGAATATATATATATATATATATATATATATATATATATATATATATATATATATATATATATATATATATATATATATATATATATATATATATATATATATATATATATATATATATATATATATATATATATATAACAACATATTGTAAACATGAACAATGATGAGTAGCTGACAGCTGTCACAAAAATGTTATTGTTATAAACATTACTTATATAAAGATATGGAAATGAACAAATACCATTTACAGGTACTGTACTTTTTAAAGCAGCATGGACACAATTAATTTTGTAAACTTTCAAAACTGCAAGCTGCCATTTATAAAATGATACATGAAAAGTGACTTTTTTGGAAGCAGAGTACAGAAGGTGTATAGGAAGACAATATTATCAGTGGTCAGAACTGTGCAAGTTGCTGATGAAATAATACAAAACTTTAGAAAATCTAGCAAAGTGTAGATATTTTGTCAGTGGAATGGATAGTAGTCTGCATTGGCTTTAGTAAATACAAAAGTTTCATTTTTGTTTGATAAAATGTTTAAACAAATCATACAGTTTAAAATACATATAAATAAAAATAAAACTGGATATACTCTTGTACAGGTGTATTCTTGAATGTTATTCAAATATTGTTGGACTCATCTCTAGCAATTCTTAAGAGAATTTAAATTCTAACTAATGTAATTTTCTTCTCATGTTTGTCAAAAATATTGAAATAGATTTAAAAATGTTTGCCACTAGAAAGCCATAGTGTTCTTTGAACTATTTGTTTTTTGTTCTCCTTGATAAATGTTCTACACATAAAAATAGAGATAAAATCGACAAACCTCTTTTTGTTGCCTCTGAATTTACAATGAAAAACTTAAAAATGTTTATATCAATTATCACTGCACAAGTGTTTACTTCAGAAACATACTATCCTCAATTTACTCAATATAAGGGGCAAATTTATCAAGGGTCAAAGTGAAATCGAGGGAATTTTCGAAGTTAAAAAATTCGAAATTCGAAGTAATTTTTGGATACTTCGACCATCGTATAGGCTACTACGACTTCGACTTTCGATTCAAAGTGAAAACCATTCGATAATCGAAGTACTGTCTCTTTAAAAAAACTACGACTTCAATATTTAGCCAACTTAAACCTGCAGAAGTGCTATGTTAGCCTATGGGGACCTTCCAGAGCATATTTCTAAGTTTTATGTATTTAAAGGAAAATCGTACTATTCGAAGTACGATCGGAATACGATCGTATGGTGCAAAAAATCCTACGAATTCAACTTCGAATTTCGTAGTATTCAATTTGATGGTCGAATTTCTAAGTATTTTCCACTTCGAAATTTGACCCTTGATAAATCTGTCCCTAAGTGTAGTTGAACTATACAATATAGTTATAGTATACAACTGTATACGTAGAGGCTTATTACTTATAGGTGGCTATTGTTTTTAGAGATTAAACTCACAAACCATGATTGTCGTTGTATTTTTTTAAATATGAATACCTCGAAAACCTCTAAAAAATCAAGTGTTTCAGACAATTCCAAGTGAAAAAAACTGAAAACGTATAAAAGTCCGAATTAATTAGGAGTGGTCCAATCAGATCAGCGCAGCTTCCTTTGATTTCTATAGCACCTTTACAACTTTTACTTGGCAAAGTTTGGCATTAGAGGTTTTTGTAGGTTTTACACTTAATAAATCTCGAATTTTTAGAGCTTTTTAGAAATACAGGCTCTGTAGAAAAAAATTAAATTTGATTGTTAGTAAATGGGCCCCCTAAAGTGGGTATAGTGCTTGGATGCTAATATGTTTCTGAAGTAGACAGTCAATTGAGTAGTGAGAACTGATTGAAATATTTTTTTTTTTCAAGTTTTACCATTATAAATTCAGAGGAATCACTAAAAGAGGATTGTTGTTTTTTTCTCTATTTTTATTTGTTTATCTGTTTATGCACTCATTGGTTACTGATAGTGATGAGCAATTTTTTTCATCAGGCATGGATTCATGCCATCTGCAAATTTTTTCATGAAACCGTGACAAAAATTTGTCACAAAAGATTTTGCTGCCACAAATATGTTGGCAAGAAAAAAATTAACATAAGAAAAAAAATCCATTGATTTTAATTCATTTGGAGTTAGAATAAATCGGCAAGTAAAAAAGTTACCACAAGAAAAACGCCCTTTGACTTTTATGCATTTGGGGGAAAAGATTTTTGTCTCAAAAAAACATTGTTGACGATTGACCTCAATGAGTTTTTAGATTTTATTGCCGATTAGCCTATTTTTTTTCACGATTTTTTTGGCAAAGCCAAATGGAACAGATTTGCTCATCACTGGTTACTGAATCTTGGTGTGTTTATATAAATTTGGTATATAAGAGTGCCAGGTCTTCCTCCCTTTCCCTCATTTAGACTTGATACATGTTCTGTCTGTAGTTAAGCTTTAATTTAGAATTTAACTCTACAAATGTAGCATTAATAAAAAAAATTATTTGTGCTTCATTGACTCCTATTTTATTATTGTCATTTATGCATCTTTGGTTAAAATGATCAATATAATTTGATTTATTTTTTTACAAAATTGTGAAACGAAGCACCTGGGCAGACTTTCTATAAACTACAGTATCTGTAAGAATCTCACTGATTTGTTGACAGAATTTCTTAACTGGGATTTGCTGAACACCATAACCGAATCTAAAAAAATGTGTTGAAAATGGATGCTTGATTTCTTTGGTCCCAGATTAAAGTAAGTCTATGGACAATGTTTAACAAAGATTTGCATTTGTAACAGTCTTACATCCTCTATAATACATAGCCTGGCATAATATAAAGAAAAAAAGGCAGTATTGCTTCATTTGTGATAAAAAAGAGGAAAATAGATTGGCTGGTGAAAAACTGGCTGGTGAAAAACAATTTGTATATTAAAAAAATCCATGTAATCTTTTATTACTATAATATGACATTCCATGTTTTTGGTATTTGATTTATGTTTTATTTTACCTATTGCATACATTCATTCAACCTGCATGCAGTGGGGACTATAATTTTAATTACATATACATTTGCTTGATAAATGTTTAATTTAATATGCATAAGAATTGTGCATTTCTCTTGAAAACTGCAAGCTCTTACCAAAAAAAGACATTGAGTTATAAATATTTTAAATACATATTTCATACCAAGTATATAAAAATAGCATTTGTTTGATAAATAAATTAGGAGGTTTCATTAAAATGACAAATAACGTGCAACAACTAACCACCATCTACCAACTCTATTTGGTTGATTGTCTAGGAGATGACATGCAGCGATAATTGTCCTTATGTCTTCTCTGAACTGACAAATAGACCAGCAGGAGTCACCTGAAGCAAGCATTGCCAGCATTATTGTTTTCAGATAACAATCAGGCACTCGGAAAAAAACTGTTGCTTTTAAATACAATAACTCCCTATGACTTATGATTGTGTGTACTTTTATGTGACTCCCGGCAGTTATGACCCTTAGGGTCTTCAGTCTACAACAAAAGTCTGGCACACGGACCAATAGCTTACATACGTAATATACCCACCATGCTTCTAGATATACAGTAAGATGTTTCTGTAATTATTCTTTTTCCAGTTTAAATACATCTTTATCCCCTCGGCCAGCTTTTAACGGCTATTGCCCATTCATGCAATTATAGACAACAACTTCCTGCTTCTGCCAGACAATCTAAGAAATTATCATTTTACATTTATGGCTTTGTCATCTTTAAAATCTATTGTACTTGTCACAATCTCATGGGAATATTCTTCTCCAGAAAGTCTTGAAATGCCTGTTGTGCTCTCTAAGTCCCATGACCCGGGCAAATTTTCCAAGCTAAGTGAACTAATTGCACCTTGCTTGAAGCCTTCTTCAGATCTACTAGGCAGAACAAGATGTAACGAATTCTCAGATGATGAACCAATAGATGGAGAAAGAGTTGCTGAAATAGACTGAAGGGGAGTTAATGTAGTGTCTGAATGTGGTGATGTAGACTTTAAAAATGGGAAGTGGTCTGCTTGAATAACTTGATAGTGTGATGGAGAATATCCAAGGTTGGACGTGTAATAATATTCACCATCTAAAGTATTTTGAATATTTGATCCATTTTTTTGTGGGCTGCTTCCTACTGATGAAGGATCCATATTCCAAAGATCGGACACAACAGTACCTTGACAAAGCTGTGTTGGTGTGCCAACCAATGTCTCTGCTGGCATGCAAGCTTGATTGGTTGTCCATGTCATTCTACTTTGTAATTGTTCCATTGGGGACCCTATAGTAGTTCTGATTGCATCTAAAACCGTGCCATAAGTTGAATAATATCCAACTGGTCTTTGTACTGCCAATAAATTCTCTAATATATTCATAACACTCTTCATATCCTTACCCAGCTGTGAAACCTTTTGTGTTAATGAACTGACCTAGAGTAAAAAAAACATAAAACATAAAATTAAACATAAAACTTAATGAAACAAAAGTATAAATTAGGTGTGGCATGGTACAAATAATGGTGTAAGACGTAGTGGTTAATGGCAACATACCTAAAATCTCATGTAAAGGAGAGTTAATTTATTCTGAATTTACTAAGCTTAGCATACTTCATGCATGATAGATCTCTTGTGATTTTCAATATCTTACTATAATCACACTCTTTCAGGTCCAGCCTATCCTCCGTTAGGTAGATGTCTGATCCTGACATCCTGATTAGTAGTATTTATCAAGGGTCAACTTTCGAGTTAATAGGAGTTTCTAAAAACACCCATGAACTCCCATAAACTCAAACTTTTTAATAACAGGTGAATAGGATCGAGCTGCAAATTCAAATCAAATTCGATTAAAAATTTTTCAACAAAAACATTTTTTAAAAATAATTTAAAAAAATTCTAATAATTCTACTCTTATAAAGGCCACACTTGTCCCATCCTGTCTGTCGAACTACCATCCTGTCTCACTTCTACCGTTTGCCTCTAAACTCCTAGAACGTATTGTGTCTCCCATGTTAATCTGTTCGACCCTCTGCGATCTGGTTTCCAGCCTGCACACTCTACTGAGACTGCTTTGTGCAGACTTACAAATGATCTTCCGTTGCTGAGGCCAAAGGTAATTTCTCGATCTTTATACTCCTTGACCTATAATCTGATTTTGATGCAATTGACCACTGTCTTCTGATGCAAATTCTGTATTTGCTTGGTATCTGTAACCAGGCTGCATCTTGGCTCTTTTCTTACCTGACTTAACTGTTCATTTACTGTCTGTTATGTTAATGAAAACTAATCTCCAGTTCCTCTTAATGTAGGGGTGCCGCAAAGCTCTGTACTAGGTCCATTGTTGTTCTCCCAGTACACACTGTCTTTGGACAATCTCATCTGCTCATTTGGCTTTAATTATCATCTGTATGCTGATCATACCAAAATATATTTATCCACCCCTTCATTAACATCTGAAACTGAAGCAAAAATCTCTCACTGCCTCCTAGAAATCTCCAGTTGGATGAACCAGCACCACTTCAACTGAAACTCAACAAAAAATGAATTAATTGTCTTTCCTCCTAAGCCTGGTCCAACTCCCACACTCACTATTGATGGCATGCTTATTAACCCTGTCAACTCAGCACACTTTGATATTTGACTCCTCTCTCACTTTCTCATATTAACACCAGTGTCAAGTTCTGTCACATTTTCTTATGCAATATTGCCAAAATCCATCCCTTTCTTTTACCTGCTACAGCCAAGATGCTCATGCATTCTCTTATCCATTCCCAACTGGATTACTGTAACCTTCTACTAACTGGCCTCCCTAACTCACATCTCTCCCCTCTACAATCTGTATTTAATACTGTCAGAATTCTCCTCCTCTCATCCAAAAGGGTACAGACCCCTCCCCTGCTTAAGTCCTTATCATGGCTCCCCCCCACTGCTAATGCTGTGTCCTGCATCAAACCCTTCTGTCTTGCTGCTCCTTACATTTGGAATGCCATTCCTGAATTTCTCTGGAGAGAATCCTCCTTTAAAACCTTCAGAACTAAACCAAATAACTACGTCTTGGAGTAATTGCACAACACCTGAACTGGGAACTGCCTCTTATATGGCAGTATCACCCACTGTAACCTACAGCACTTAATATCCCCAATATAATTTGGTTGTAACAGATTCTTTTCAGCTTCACATTCTTTTTTTTTCAGGGAGCTTTGGTTTAAATCACCAGCTTTAAAATAGGTACTGGAAACCATATATTTGGCAACACATGCATGTATACATATACATACTCATATCCACATATTTTTTTAAAAGAATAATCATAAATACTGGGTTCCACTCCTACCTCCACAGTGGCCACTCTTGTTTTTCAAAAATACAGAGAAACCTCATATACTTTAGTTGTACCCCCACATTACACTCCTGATAAACATAACATAATGTTATAGAATTGCAATTTTCGCATTTAGCGTTGTGTCTCTCTCTCTATCAAAATGCATTAATTGTTTAAACATTTTAGAATATCTCCTATGGAATGTGTCTTGGAAACATAATTATCAAATATTACAAACTTAACACTTTACCTCGTGGTTTAATCGGCTTATCTGTTGTTTTGTTTCCTCTGCAGTAATAAAAAGTATTGCTGGATTAAAGTCAGAAACCTCTGTAAAAGAATAAACCAAAAGTTGAAAACAACTTTCCAGCCAAAATATATCAGAAAAAGTTACTCTGTTTACAATTTTTTTTTTTCATACAAGAAGAAAATATGTTATTTTTCATGAAGAAGCTGTGTGGTACTGAATCATTTTGGCTCTACCTACTTTACCAAACCTGATTGCATCACAATCTTGAAACTGCTGGTTAAATTGTCTTAAACCAAGCAACCGTACAGCACCATGAATTAGATTACTTTATTTTAAGAAATTGGAAATGACTGATTTGTATGCTCCTTAATGACCTATCAAGAATGCACATTTGTTACTGCTTTATCCCCATATCCCATAGCTCATAAAAGCAAATAAAACATTTGCTTTTAAACAGCTGACCAGTAAATGCAACCTGCTGATTGGTTGCTATGAATTTCCTGTCTTTTATTACATAACTCCGTTAGTGTTCTACGAAAAAGAATACTGAAGAAAATAAATTGTTGTAATCTTCTTGACTATATCTCTTCTAGATTCAGGGTTATAGATATGGATTAGGACCTGATTTATTAACATTCAAATTCAAGTTTTTACCGCAATTGAAATTCGCACTAAAACCCACAAATTCGAATTAGGGTTTTCCGAAACTTGTTTCCCTTCCCCAGCTACAGCATGTTCTCTTTTTTAGATAAATAAAAACAATTAATTATGCAGAGGTTTCTCAGTGGCTGCTAATTTGTTTGACTTTGCACTTTAGGATCAGGAAAAAGAATGGCTTTGGCTTTTCTTTCAAAGTTTCCCCTGTTTAGATTAATATTTAGGTTTAGGTTAAGAAAACCTAATATATATATATATATATATATATATATATATATATATATATATATATATATATATATATATATATATATATATATATATATATATATATATATATTACCCAAAATCACAGCACTCACGACAATGCGGATATTCTTGCCTGGGTGCGTGACACCAGTACACATACGATCCTCCAATGAAGAAGCCACACTCACAGGTCTTGTCCAAATGTATAAACTGTTTATTTAAGAAACTAACGTTTCGGCTGCATCTCAGCCTTTGTCAAAGTTACAAATTGCAATAGAAACCTCCCTTAAATACCAGGAAGATGGCACAGGATCCCTGGTTCCCTCCCAGAGCGCCATCTTCCTGGTATTTAAGGGAGGTTTCTATTGCAATTTGTAACTTTGACAAAGGCTGAGATGCAGCCGAAACGTTAGTTTTTTAAATAAACAGTTTAT
The DNA here is from genome assembly GCF_017654675.1 of Xenopus laevis. Classification (NCBI taxonomy): domain Eukaryota; kingdom Metazoa; phylum Chordata; class Amphibia; order Anura; family Pipidae; genus Xenopus; species Xenopus laevis. The sequence goes on along the minus strand of NC_054382.1, from coordinate 37,990,516 downwards.
ACATTTGGACAAGACCTGTCAGTGCGGCTTCTTTGTTGGAGGATTATATATATATATATATATATATATATATATGATATATCCTAAGTCACTAATAGGCGAAGGTAGCCTAACCAGCTTCTACCTACCTACAGAGGGCTAATTAAGATGTGTAAACAACATGGTTTTGTCGATTGTCCTTTTTTTTTGCATTATACATACTTCTACTAATTAGATCAAAGTATTAATACCAGAATTTTTCAAATTAATATAAAAAGAAAATGGACGAAAGTAAGCTTAAGACCATGGGGGCTATGTAATAAAAGGCACTTGCCCAGGAGCAGAAACCCATAGCAACCAATCAGCAGGTAGCATTTACTGGTCGCATCTTATTGGTTGCTTATGGGTTACTGCTTCTGGGCAAACTTAGTGCCTTTTATTACATAAAGGAACATACAGTATGTGGCTGACTGCGAGTGCTAGCTGTACCATTTAATTATTGAGTGCCTAAATATCCTTGTCAATGAAACATGCAGCAGATATGAATAGAGTCTTTCCTAGCAGTGGTGGGTGCCCCTTCTGTTGGTGATTGTAAGCCAAACACAACTGACCAGCTCTATTTACCTACTATCTATCTACTGTATGTATTGTCAGCAACATTATTTCAAAGGGATTCTGTTATGATTTGTATAGTTTTTATTTATAATTTACACTGGTTACACTGCAAATAATGCATTCTACCATATACAATTTAATTCCTGAACCAACAAAAGTATTTTTTTACTTGTAATAATGGTGTGTAGGCAGTCATATCAGGTCATTTTGCCTGGTAATGTGCTTTCAAAAAGAGCCAGCACTTCATTGTGGAACTGCTTTTCAGACAAGCTATTGTTTCTCCTTCTCAATGTAACTGAAAGAGTCACAGTGGGACTTGGATTTTTACTTTTGAGTGCTGTGCTTATATCTATCAGGAAACTGTTATCTTGTGTCAAGAACCTATTATCTGGTTACCTTCCCATTATTCTGTTGATAGACTACTGGGGGAGGTGTAACCACTCCAACTTTCAACACAGCTCTAAAGATTGACTGAACTTTATTAGAGACTTTATAAATCACATGACTGGGGGTTCCTGGAAAACTGACAACATGTCTAGCTCCATGTCAGATTTCAAAATTAAAATATATATAAATATATACTCAAAATATTTGAGTGCAGAAGTCTGCTGGACCAGCACTATTAATTGATGCAATTTTTTGAATAGGCCAAAATTCGATTCGAATTGAAAAAACTTTGAATATTCGACTATTCGAAAATCAAAGTCTTTCGCCACCTTAAACCTGCCGAATTGCTATGTAAGTTTATGGGGACCTCCTAGAACCTATTTCTATTTTTAGAAGTAAAAGTTGTTGTTTTTTTAAAATCATTCGATTGATCGATTAAATTGAATGATTCGAACGATTTCTACAGTCGATCGAACTATTTAAATTCAAAAACAGCTAAATTGACTCAAAAAAAAAACTTTGACTATCGAATTTCTTCAATTCGATGGTCAAATTTAGAAGTTTTACCACTTCGAAATTTGACCCTAAGCAAATGTGCCTCTGAGTGAAGGCACATTTGAGTAACGTAGTCACATGGAAAAGTGTTTTATTTTTAGTGTCCAGGGCCTCTATTTACAAAATTGTTATTGGAAAATGTTCATTGCAGTTATATTGTCCAATATTGGGGTTGGGGAAATTAATCATAGAAGTGCATACTAAGGGGCACATTTACCTAGGGTCGAATATCGAGGGTTAACTAACCCTCGATATTCGACCGTCGAAGTTAAATCCTCAAAGTCGAAGGATTTAGCGCTATTCCTACAATCGAACGATCAAAGGAATAATCGTTCGATCAAACAATTCTAATCCATCGAGCTAAGGATATTCCTTCGATCAGGAATTGTTAGGAAGCCTATGGGGACCTTCCCCATAGGCTAACATTGGCCTCGGTAGGTTTTAGGTGGCGAACTCGGGGGTCGAAGAGTTTTTTAAAAAGACAGTCATTGACTATCGAATGATCGAATAGTCGAATGATTTTTAGTTTGAATCGTTCGATTCGAAGTCGAAGGTCATAGTCGATGGTCGAAGTAGCCATCTTTGACCATTCGAAATTCAAACTATTTTTCCTCTATTCCTTCACTCGAGCTAAGTGAATGGGCCCCAAACTGTACAGACCCCCTTGTGTGTGTATGTATTGTTACCCAAGTGAATAACATTTATATAGAACAATACCTCTTATAGGTTGGCCTAATCGAGCTTCTTGTCTTAGCCGATAAGCTTCAAAATCAAAAGCTTGACTTTCATCATTACTCTTATGATCTTCAATTCCATCCACAACTCTGCCAACAGAAATAAACAGGCAATTATGCATTATTAACTTATTTTCTATTTATTCTACCTAAAGTTAGAAAACACCATATTCATATGCTTGCATTATTTTAAACTTCTTATAAAAACCTTTGTTAATAAAAGCAGTAGAGTAACAAATACTATTCATCTCTCTTATCTCACTGGAATTATCTTTATTAACACTGCATTACATTAATTATTGTTAACACACCATCCAGAAAGCTCTGAATTACAGGAAGGCCATCTCCCGTAGGCTCCATTTTAATCAAATAATCTAACTTTTAAAAAAAGATTTCCTTTTCCCACAGTAAAACCGTACCTTGTACTTGATCCAACTGAACATACTATTAATTCTTATTGGAGGCAAAACTTGGATTAATTTATGTTTAAATGATTTTTTAGCAGAATTAAAGTATAGAGTGTATTTTTTTTAGTTGTAATATTGGTGTGTAGGCACATCTCAGATCATTTTGCCTGGTCATGTGCTTTCAGAAAGAGCCAGCACTTAAGGATGGAACTGCTTTCTTGCAGGCTGTTGTTTCTCATACTCAATGTAACTGAATGTGACACAGTGGGACTTGGCTTTTACTATTGAGGGTTGTTCTTAATCTACCAGATGCGTTTTGAAAAAAAAAAAAATTTCCCATGACAGTATCCCTTTAAACACGTCAGCCTCCTCCATACAGGATACATTTAGGAGACTGGACTAATCATGGATTTGTGGGAAAAATTTTACCGCAACAAAAAGTTGCAAAGACATTGTTGCAAAAAAGTCGCCAGAAGAAAAAATGAGAAAAGATTGTTGACGCCCATTGGCACAATTTTTTTTGCAGTTTCGTGTATTGTTTGGCAAAGGGAAATGGGATTTCCCCTTTTAAGCAAAGAATGCTAGCAGGTGCTTTTAACTAACAGTAAATACCAAAAGACAGCTTTGTTTACATTTCATTGACAAAAAAACAAAATTAGCAGAAGACTTTTTCCTCAAAATTTTTTCCTCAATATTTTTTTAGGGAATTATTACATTTTATTGTGACAGCATATTCTAGTTAGCTGTGCCTAATTATGAATGAAAGAAATGACTAATTACAACAGTATTGGAATCTTTTGCGAGTATGTAAGTCTTTATGAGCGGTACCTCTAATTATCTTACAGCTCCAGGCAACATCATAGCACACAGCTGAATATATAAACTGTAATGCGGTACATAATGATTCCAAAACACTAAATGCTGTTTGCCTTATGTACTGTGACAGTTTTGTTCTCTTTGCTAACTGCATTTCAGCTTTAGATGATGTTTTCAGCTAGCCTTTTATTTGTGAAAGTTGTCAGTCATAGGAAACTGGCACCATTTTTGTGTAATTGCCGTAGGCACAGTAACCAGGTCACAATCTCTGTTTCTAATGTACCAAGACACAGATAGGATCTTAACAGATGAGACAGCACTATTATTAGAAGCAATTCATCTTGTGCCTATTACCAATAAAAAAATAACAACCTGGCAATCCCCAAAACAAAGCTTAATTCTGTATGTGAATAATGGGCAGGTGAATTAATTGTTGCAGGGGGAACATGGCCAAAATAACCTAGCATTATAAGGCAACTCCATTACTATAGCCACAGAAATGTCAGATGAAAGTTAGATGGAGAGATAAAGAAATGGAATTTCAGAGAAGAAAAAAAAATATTCATTTTTAAAGCAGCAAATATAAATTAAAGGGATGTAGATAAAAACAGGAGACACTCAGGAACAGATGGAGCAAAAAAAAAAAAAGAAAAAAAAAAGAAATATAAAAGAGTGTAGTGTTTTGAAAATTAATAGAAGGTACATTATTCAATTGGTCCACTCAAGTTTAAGTAAGGCCAAATAAAATTGTTTGCAGTTTCCAATAGCTAGTGGAAATGTGTAGCCCTTTAAATATGTACAGTACCAATGTGTAATAATAAATAGTTAGGTTTTAAGGTAATAAGATTTTGAACAACTGCAGTCATGGTTTCTCAGGAGTGTTGATTGCCTTTCCCTAAATTACTGTACCAGAAACATTGATTCACATTTTCACAGAACAAGAACACTAAAATCACCTGGGACTTAAATCTGGAGGGCCAAGGCTTGTGACAGTTGGCAGGTTAAGCATTAAGTTCTTCTCTTGCTTTCTGCTGTTAAGGTCAAGTTCGTTTTCCTGCCATGCCTTTGTTGAACTTGGATTGCATGTTCTTAATGGGGACTTAAATGGAACTGTTCCTGGGTAGGATTTTAAATTAATCCCTAGAGAACTATTATTGGTGGCAGATTTCTTGTACTTTGCGGTTGTATTCCGAGTATGAATTGGAGAGGGGGATGAAGGCTCTTCCTCTCCAGTGTCTTCGTCTTCATCTTCCACAATTGATGATAGTCTATTACTAATGCTGCCATTGCCCCGGAGATCTGTCTGAAAGGAAAAAAATATGAAAAGTATAGAATGGTAAATTCAGCTCAACTGAATTATGTTGCAATTTGATTTTAAACATTATAAGCATATAAAAACCATGTTAATTTACTGTGAATGATATACCTCTTTATTAGTGATTAATATATATGCTATATGTTTATTGCCCCAGGAGCATCACACATTTCATAATGAAGGACAGCAGTATAGTTAAAGGGATCCTGTCATCAGAAAACATTTTTTTTTTTTCCAAAATGCATCAGTTAATAGTGCTACTCCAGCAGAATTCTGCACTGAAATCCATTTCTCAAAAGAGCAAACAGATTTTTTTATATTCAGTTTTGAAATCTGACATGGGGCTAGACATTTATCAATTTCCCAGTTGCCACTGGTCATGTGACTTGTGCCTGCACTTTAAGAGAGAAATGCTTTCTGGCAGGCTGCTGTTTTTCCTTCTCAATGTAACTGAATGTGTCTCAGTGGGACATGGGTTTTTACTATTGAGTGTTTTTCTTAGATCTACCAGGCAGCTGTTATCTTGTGTTAGGGAGCTGCTATCTGGTTACCTTCCCATTGTTCTTTTGTTTGGCTGCTGGGGGGGAAAGGGAGGGGGTTATATCACTCCAACTTGCAGTACAGCAGTGAAGAGTGATTAAAATTTATCAGAGCACAAGTCAGATGACTTGGGGCAGCTGGGAAATTGACAATATGGGGCCCATTTACTTAGCTTGAGTGAAGGAATAGAAGAAAAAATACTTTGAATTTCGAATGGTCGAATTTGGCTACTTCGACCATCGAATAGGCTACCTCGACCTTCGACTACGAATCCAACGATTCAAAGTAAAAATCGTTAGACTATTCGACCATTCGATAGTCGAAGTACTGTCTCTTTAAAAAATACTTTGACCCCCTACTTCAGCAAGTAAAACCTATCCAGGCCAATGTTAGCCTATGGGGAAGGTCCCCATAGGCTTCCTAACAATTTTCTGATCGAAGGAAAATCCTTTGATCGATGGATTAAAATCCTTCGAATCGTTTGATCGTAGGAATTGCGGTAAATCCTTCGACTTCGATATTCGAAGTCAAAGGATTTACATTCGGCAGTCGAATATCGAGGGTTCATTAACCCTCAATATTCGACCCTATGTAAATTTGCCCTCATGTCTAGCCCCATGTCAGATATTTCAAAACTGAATATAAAAAAATCTGTTTGCTCTTTTGAGAAATGGATTTCAGTGCAGAATTCAGCTGGAGCAGCATTATTAACTGATTCATTTTGAGAATTTTTTTTTTCCCGTGACAGTATCCCTTTAATAAAAGTATCTTGTTAAAAAACTATGCAACATTTCTTAATGAAAATCCAGAGCCACAAAATGTGAGTGTGTGAGATTAAAGTATTCTTAATTAATTAAACGCTATTAATCACTATCTGAAAGCCAAAAGGAGATATTTTCGTAATATGCAGAGGAAAATTATGCCAGAGTTTTATAGGTTAGAGGTGAAATGAAACCGAGTCACACAGGAGATATCCAGAAACTATTGAATGAACTATTGATATAGCCTGTCCCACTCCACCTCCCCTCCTCTTACACCTCTGCTGAATAATTCTAGCATGTGTGTTCCATTTTTGAGCGCAACCTCAGAAATGTCACTGTTACTCACCCACTGCTTGTCAAAATAAAAAAATGCCAAGAAAATCTGCCAGTCTCTAAAACAAAACATCTCAACCTCAAACCAGGTGTTCACTGCAATGCTTTTTGCTCATCAGAATTTCTTTTGTTTGTTTATTAAAATAAGTTACTCTAACAGAGCCTGTTGAGTGTGGTACTTTTTTGTTGCTTTACATTAATCTTACCTGCACACACACACATATATATACAGAGTAACAATTTCAGGAATTGAGATTGTGGTCTTCTTTGGTGTAGTGTTATACATTCTTGCTCACACTGTTCTCCAGCACAACAAAAACATGCAATTAACCTCATTTTCATTAGGCAGAACTACAAGACCGATATTAAGACTTTAAGGTCATACATTTTAAATAGTCTCATTACCAAAAATTCCCATCGGAAATACTAGATAATCATAAAGTCAAGAACTGGCCTGCATTTGCTTATTATTTATGCAAATTGGTTTGGATGAGTTATGAACTCCATGGGGACAAAGACTACTGCAAGTAGATTGAAAAATTAATTTTCAAAAGCTTAGTCAATCTTCTGTAAATATTCACTATGAACAGTCCATTTATTTCTTTAAGGAACTAAAATTTAAGCCAATCACCTCTTGGTTGCTAAGAACACATACTCTAGACAGCCTATGTAGCTAGGCAGATAAAAGTGAAACACCTAGGTGCAAGCAACACAAAATAAGGGCTACCATCACATTTATTTTCTGTCAAACAGACAGCAGAGTGGGTATAGCTTACTATGTACTCAGAGAATGCTGCATATACATATGAGTAACAGTTGCATTATTGGAATGGACTTCTTTAGATGAAACAGAGCTTGTTATGTATGGAGAATGTTATTGGTGAGGACAAAATGCTAGTGATATTGGTATTTATGTAATAACTACAACTGTTCTGCATTTGTTTTGTTCTATTATGCCTTAGCAACAAATCAGCAGGTAGCAACTACTGATGTTTTAGGGCTGAACTACACTGTGCTCATTCTTCAGATCCGACGTGCTGAGAGGAAGTGCATGCGATGAGATGGATGCACTGAATATAATGTAAGTAATGCCACACCTAGGAACTGCGTGCATCTGACAAGACACGACTGTCGGATGAAGATGCAACGTGTGGCGTTCGCATCCGACAGTTGTGACATGTCAGATGCAAGCAGTTTGTAGGTGCGACATTTCTATTACTTACACTATATTTGTCGCATCGGTCTCGCTGCATGCTCTTCCTCTCAGCGCGTCGGATCTGAAGAAGGTGCACCGTGTAGTTCAGCCCTAAGTCTGTTATATTAGTGTGACAATTTAGCAATGCTGGCAAGGTTTCATAAACAGATAGGGACAGATTTATTAAAAAACAAGTTGCGGATTCAAGAATAAGCGAAGTGGAAAAAAAAACATATAAACACAAGGTTTGTTTTTTGTTAGCTCAAATAGTTGGGATTTATTTAAGGAACAAAAATTAAAGTTACCAGAAAAAAATCTTTGCAAGTAAAGACCAGTGAGCCTCTATTGACACTGGGAATTGTCATTGACATTTATTTTCCTAATTTATTGAAACATTTTTGGGAAAATATAATAAAATTCGCAAAGAGCAATACATTGAGAATTAAAATTCGCCTGCCGATGTAATATTCTTCGTTAGTCTTTTATTGCATTGTGAATCTTAATTGCGCACTGTGATGAAACACAACATATTGCATTCCCCCATTTAAGCCTTTTTGAAAGTACTGTAAATGGAACAATGTGAATATTCTTAAGGTAGATGGAAAAAAACACGAATGTATAAAAAAATGGACAAAAAGTCCATTACTTTTTTTTTACCTCGAGCTCTACCTTATTTAAGGTTGTGGGATTTTTTGCAGAAAAGTGAGAACCACTGATTTCTATATAAATTTGCCAGTTTTTACATGGTGAGTTTTTTCTGGCAACTTTTTGCGCCTTTTATTCTTTAATAAATCCCAACCCTTTGAGGCAGATTGATTGAGACTGATGTGAGATTAGAGTTTAACACAGAAAAATCCACCCACTTTCTATTCATCCTTATGGTGTTTTTAAAAGTGTATTTATCAAATGGTCAACTCTACCTTTCACCAATTGGTAAATATGCTTCTAAAAATCCCATAGGAATGAATAGAAAGTGGGTGAGCACGACTCTCACATTTTTGATCAATCTGCTCCTTTATGTGTATGTTTGCATTTTTTTCATGAATCAAGATAAAAAAGGCAATTCAATTTCTGATAATAATGTTGGAGTAAGGGATTGCCAAAACCATACCCCCCCATCAGGACCTGTACCCCTTTAAGTAAAGTAAAACAAGAGTTTTCCATTTGGTACTGATTAAGATACACCATCTGTGCTACCCTTGGGTTAACAACTAGTGATGGGCGAATTTGCGCCGTTTCGCTTCGCCGAAAAATTTGCGAATTTCGCGCGAAATTCGCGAAACGGCGAAAAATTAGCGAAACGGCGCCGGCGTCTCGTTTTTGACCCGTTTTTCGACGCCGGCGCCCGTTGTTGACGCCGGCGTCCGTTTTTCGGAAAAATTTTTTTTTGACGCAGGCGAATTTTTGCCGCGAATTTTCGCAGGAGTTTCGCGAATTTATTCGCTGGCGGCGAATCGCGCAAATTCGCCGCGAATTCGCGCCTGGCGAATAAATTCGCCCATCACTATTAACAACAGTTTACAGGGTGTCCACGCAAAAGAAAATATATTGAGAAACTGCTATTTCCTTTCAGAATCATTTTGCAAGATCGTTCACTGATGAAGGATCATGTGAAAAATACCAAATGTTTATAGTGCCTTACTAACTGTGATGGTTATCCAACAGAAGCTACTACTAGAATTCCACAGATACCTTGGATTATTCAATTGCAAAATGTCAGCTTCCACAAAGGATGTCACAATCAAGGGGCCAGTATAAAAATTCCTAGTTAGGTGTAGATTGTAAAAAGTATGCTGTGCTTTCTGAACTATAAAAAGTTGCCTAAGCAGTGTCTTCTAAATGTAACCATACAAGTTTGGTTTAATAATTTATGTAACAATAATTTATTTCCAAGGAAATCCTGATCGCATTCTTCAAACTTGAATAAATGAGTTTCACACTAAGCATACGGATGGTTTCCTTACTGTAAGGGCAGTTGAAGTCATTGGGTTTCATTAGCAAGAAAGTTGGCAGTGATTGATTTGACACCATTGTAGCAAGAGGTCAAAACTTTAACAAACAGTATTTTCTGATTCAAGAAACTCTCCATCAATATTTTGGGGTCAGGCTCACCAGATATTTCTGCTATAAAAAGGCCTTAAATGGACTACTTTTATCAAGCAATATATACGAGATTTCAAAGAACACACATTGTTGGTGCCCAAGTGAATGTTTTCAGAAAGGGGCAATTTTTACATTTGTTAAAGAGAATGGCATGTACAATTGGGATGATATATAACAAATGTAATGCAACTTACAGATAAGGGCAGACAGACAACAGGATTCTTCACATATCCTATGCTTTTAGAAAATGCATTCAAAACCATCTGGTATAATACACATGAAATAATGAGGTCTCATGGGTGATTTTCTTATTTTCCTTGCATTTGGATGGTTTTATAATATAAGAAAGCCATTATTTCATCTTCTACTGCTGAAAGTTCAGAAATAATGTGAAAAAATATATAAAGAGATTTGCAGCTGTTCCATAAGATTAAAAAGAAGAGTTTGCCAAGTTATTGCAGCTGAAATATGGTAGTGTTGCAGTGTCCCAGACTGGCAGACATCAAAATCAAATGGGGATCACTTACCCCATCTTAAAAGCAAATACCCTGTAAGGCTACCAATGTATTGTTTTTGCTACTTTGTATTACTCATCTTTATATTCAAGGCCTCTCCTGTTCATATTCCAGTCTCTAATTAAAATCAATGCATGGTTGCTAGGGTAATATGGACCCTAGCAACCAGATTGCTGATACAGCTGAATAAAAACCGAAATAACTCAAAAACCACAAATAATAAAAAATTAAAATCAAGTGTAATTTGTCTCAGAATATCACTCTTTACATCATACTAAAAGTTAACTCAAAGGTGAACAACCACCTTAAAGGAGAAGCAAACCCTAAAGTTAGAAAACCCCTACCCTACATAGACCCCCCTCCTTCCTCCCCCCCCAGCCTAGCTGCTACCCCAGGAAAATGCCCCTAAGTCTTAACTCACCCCTCAGTGCAGATTCTGTCTAGCGGGGTTCATGGGTGCCATCTTCTTCTCTTCGGTAATGTTCAGGAAGTAAGTGCCTTATCGGTGCATGCAGGATTAGATCATTTTCTGTTTCGTGGCAACTGCGCATGCACTGAAACTCATTGAAATTGCTGAAGCGCCGGGAGAAGATCCGAAGATTACCAAAGCTGCTGAGGATGGCGCCCGGGGTAGCAACCAGGCTGGGAGGGAGGAGGTCTATGTAGGGTAGGGGTAGGTGTTTTTTAATTTTAGGGTTTGCTTTTCCTTTAAGAGGACTGATTTAAGAAACCCCCTTAATATGAGAGTAAAGTATGGTGACACTGGCATATTCTGGATAGAATAATTAAAGTAAAGTTTTACCTCTAACCTATGTATGTTAAAATGCACCGGTTTTAAAGATTTATTGTTCACACTATGGAATGGTACATTTTTCCATCAGGTGGGACACACCAACTGAAAACCATTACCTGTGCCATAGAAGTCATAGCATGATTTCATGCTTACACACATGTACATGATAGAGAGGTAAAAAGCTCTGTGCTGTATGCTGTACATTATATGGGATCAAAGGGCTATTGGCTTAAAACAGGATTGCAGTAATGTCATAAACCATGTTGGTTAAACCTTTGTGCTATAAATAATAACTGTAAAATGCACTGTACCTGTGATAATGTTGACTTGCAGGAGAGTCTTGACATTCTCTAAACAAGGAAAACAAACAAACAAACAAAAAACCTAACGTCAGTATATCTTATCGAAATGAAGCTGTTCAGAAAATTCTATCATTTGATACATGTGCGTGTAAAGATGCTGATGGTAGATAGCATAGCATAACGCATTATCCTATCAACATGTACAGTTTAATATTTATAAGTTACAATAAAGTCCCAGTCGGGGCAAACCTAGGCCACATATTTTGCATAGTAGTTGCAATCAGTATATGGCATATGTTACTTATATAACACATACATTACATACATTATGACACACTTTTAACATTCCTTCAAATGCATTTCATCAGATTTGCATTATATTCTACATATACTGAGCAAATTGCTCTAAACTACACTAATGGGAGCTGCCAGAACCAACTTGATTAGTTTGAACCTAAAATGTCTATTGCAATTGAAAGAGCAAGAAATAATTCTGTGTTATATGATTGCGGGCTCTAATATGGTTCTGCACCTCTCTTTACTGCTTTATATTCAGCTTATTATCAGAGATACTGATATGAAATGTGCTGATTGCAGGCTTTTGTGCTTTACAAATCCATCATTTTATTTGTGCTAAGACAGCCCTTGATAGCTTTAAATTTGCTGCACCACTTATTTCCGCCTATCAATTACTGGCTCTTTTTATTCCTATCTTTTGGACACATTCCACATACTGTATTCCTCCCCCACACTAGGCATATTCATAGTGAGTTTGAGGATCTGAGAGGCATGGATTCACATGTATTGCTCTATATGGGGGAACAAATTCAGTGCTAGGCAAACTGTACACATCACTACATTGGAGTCTCTATGTGGCATTTTGATTAATGTTACATTTCAGCTCAAGTGGAGACGCTCTATACTAGGGATCCCTCTATATTTTTTAAATGTGAGCCATATTCATATGTAAAAAGAGTTGAGGAGCAACACAAAAAGTCCCTGAGGGTAACAAATTAGGGCCATTATTGGCTATTCGTAGCCCCTATGTGGACTGGTAGCCTACAGCTGTTTTTTATACAACTAAAACTTGCCTCCATGCCTGGAATTTATAAATAAGCATTTGCTTTGAGGCCATTGGGAGCAAAATCCAAGGGGTTGGTGAGCAACATGTTGCTCATGAGACACTGGTTGGGCATCACTGCTTTATACCATGTAAAGTGATGCCTTCTGGAATCAGAAGGTATTTACTTGCCTCATGCTATACACACAGCACTGCCTAGATACCAAAAATTAGAGTTTTAATTCTCCCATAAGGCATCATGGGCGGAGACATTCAAATCACTCCATTGTGTCCCTTTGGCCAACTATGCATCCAGAACCGCTGGTTTATAGCACAGATACAGCCTAATGGTTCAGAGCCATATATCCAAACTTGCAGACAGCCTGTTTCGATCTTGTTAGATCTCATCAGTGCAAGATATTGGAACATGGCTTCTGAGAGGTAGGACTTAGAGAGTAGCAAAATGGGGAGCCAGATATGGTGTATTGAGGCAGTGCTGTGTGTATGGCATGAGGCAAGTAAATACCTTCTGATTCCAGAAGGCATCACTTTGCATATAATTGCTAGCTAAGGGCTTTTTTGGCTCCTTTCAGCCCTTCTCCCCATAACCAGATCTGGTTCCCCATTTTGCTTTGTACCATGGTGCACTTATTGCTTGAATGTTCAGTGCAATTGTTACTTCTGCTGGTATTCAGGTTTTACTATTCCACCAACCAATTGCACTATTATACATTCAGGTGTAGATTTACTTACATGGAGAAATACATTTTACATTAAAGGGGACCTGTCACCCTAAGAAACAATTACAAATTATTTTCTGTAATGCTAGTTGAGCAAAATAAACTTTACTTACACTATATTAATTATTTAAATTGTGTTTCCTTGAGTCTTGGAATAACACTATCACAGAAAGCAGGCAGCAGCCATTTTGTGGACTCTGTTATTAAGAAAAATTGTGTATCACCCCAAAATCTTGTGTAAGCATGATAATGGGAAACCTAATGCCCATACACAGTGTCCTACATAATTATAGGGCCTGTTGAGGGAAGGGGCAATGAAAGAAGTGCAGTAATATGTAGGAAGTGCATGAATGGAAAGTGAAAGTAATTGACTGCCCCACCTCTATGACTCAGGCATAGAGGCAGGGCATATAATGTTTGATTGACAGCTCAGATATTTAAACACCTATATAGGTATGGATGTTTTAATGAAAAAAATTATTTGCATTTCATGTTTAATTTAGACCTATGCAGCTTTTTATGTGTAGGTGACAGCTCCACTTTAAGCTTCAATGCCATTTGCAAATGTTCCCTAGACTGACAAGTCAGCATGGAATAAAGTGCTGTTTAGTTTCAGCTTATTCTATAATTAGACTGTAAAAGTTAATAAAGCAGGTTAAGGATATCAAAAACTTAGTCAAATACCTAGCACAGTGCTAAAACAGGCTGCATGTGCCAATGGGAAAAGAAAAATTCCAAAAAAGCATATAGCAACAACATAAAATCTCCCTAAAGCCTATTGAAGGGCAGGTAACTCCTCTGTGACGACAATTCAAATTGAGATCAAGGGCATGAGTCCCTGCCTTACCTGGTTACAAGCAGAATCACAGTTTCTATCATCTATCATTTCTATTAAAAAGTTGACATCTAAATGAATTTGTACATCTGGTAGCATAACCATTACAGATACAAAAAAAAAGAGGATAACGCTGGAAAATGTGACACTGCACTGCTATATGAATAGCCCTGGGGTATCCTCTGTCCTGATTTTTACACCAGGACCCTTGGGAAACTGAAGTGAGACATACGTGTCGTAAAATACTAGGAGATTCTTTCTCAATTGCCATTTTTTCATTCATGATTGTTCCATTTCTGTGGTTTCTAGATGTAAATCAAATCATACAAAATTAAATACACAGTGTCTTCTCTGCCTAATGTTTGCACAGAGGAATGCCTTTCACAGAATATTCTCTTACATATAAAATCATAAGAACTTCTTGTTTAAACACAAACACAAAGTACATAAAAACTGTTTTAAAAGTGTCCCAATGGGTCATCAGCATCCCTAAACACTTGAGCTTGGTGAATTGAATAAGATGAGATTGTATTGTGATGTTCATACCGTAAGCCACTAACGGTCAACAATTACAATTACAATTTGTACAGTATATCCTATATTATGCATTTTCCCTTGCAGATTTTGTTGTCTTTTTATCCTTTCTTCATCTGGTTTGGTATCCTGCTTTATTTGTTTCACAAACCATCCAACCTTGTGTGAAAAAGCGAGATTTGTTTTGTACCCCCTAATTAAATTACAACGTCACTTTAACGAGAGGTATAATTACCTGATCATGTATTTACTGAAGTTAAAAAAGAGTAAAACCCCTCTCTGTCTAGTTGCCGACCAATTATTAATACCACGTTAATTGCCAATATAGATATTGGCAAATGGCAATTAACGTGGTATTAATAATTGGTCGGCAACTAGACAGAGAGGGGGGTTTATATTGGCAATTAACGTGGTATTAATAATTGGTCGGCAACTAGACAGAGAGGGGGGTTTATATTGGCAATTAACGTGGTATTAATAATTGGTCGGCAACTAGACAGAGAGGGGTTTTACTCTTTTTTAACTTCAGTAAACCATCCAACCTTACCATTGTAGGTATTTTTCTCTCTGCTCTTCTGAAACTAAGAGTATTGGAAAGGATGGCATCCTTGAACTTACTTTCTTTCTAATAACATCTAACCCAGCCTAGCACATTTCTCAGGGAATTTTCTATGTAGTTCTAAAAAGAATCTTTAGTATCAAATACACGTAAAGAGGTAAATGTCCTCAGATGTAGGGCTATGGATTCCCATATAATTTTTAAAAATACTCGGGGAGGCCCATTTATCAAAGGTTGAATTTCGAATTCATGTTAGTTTTTTTAACTCTAATAAATTCGAATATACTCGAAATATGAATGGGAGGTTATTTAAGAAAAAAATAGAATATATAAAACTTGAACAAATATTACCAAACCGAAAACTCAAATCGAGTTTTTTCTCCGGAAAAAAATCAAATCTCAGGAAGGCTAATAAGACCTTCAAATGGGTAACTGGACCTCTCCCATTGACTTATACATGAACTCTGCAGGTTTTAAGTGGCAAATAGTCCAATTCAATTTATTCCCAGGGTATAGGTTTAATTAAAACTAAACAAGTCCAGGGGCATAACTACAGAGGAAGCAGACCCTGTGGCCTCAGGGGGGCCCAGGCAGTATAGGGGGGCCCATGAGGCCCTAATTAATGAGCAATTTAAACTTATATTTGTAAAAAAGGGCAACTTATGGATATGTTGGGGCCCTAAAATGAATTTGTTGTGGGGCCCAGTAACATCTAGTTACGCCACTGAACAAGTCTCTTGTATCTTATATTTCAAAGTATAAATCAAATCTTAACACACAGCTATACACAATGAAGAAAATAATGAGCTCTGTTTCTATATTGAAGAGAATTGTCTTCCCTGAAACCATAACTCCCCAACTCTTTAAACAAGCTCTTTCTAAAGATCTGACATTTATTGATGTTAAAAGAAGGCAAAACATTCATCTGAATCAGCGTTATATTTTCCCTTCAGACTTCATTATACATTACAGAATGACAGTTCTAAGTAGTGATCCCACGAGCCTGATTTGCTTTCTCCTAGGATGTTAATTTAGTGTAAAACATGTAATAACCTGGAATGGAAAGGGCATTTTATTATTTTAGGAATGGATTATATATCTCTAGATGTTAGATGATAATTCTTATGTAGATGCATAGAAAAAATTGGGTTTTAAAGACTACATTACAATTTATTGTGAAACAAGGATTTGGAAAATGTAATCAATATTAGTGATGTAACATTAAAGGCAAAAGCTGTTCATGGGGTACAGGGTTTGGGGTGAAAAGTGCATATAGAGCATAGGATATAAAGCAGAGGGGTACAGTGGGGCACAACATGGTTTATAAAAACTCCCATAAACTTCCATAAATTCGAAATTTGTAAAAAAAACTTCCAATTGAAATGTATAAAATAATTTGTACATTCGGGTGAATAGAATCGATCCGCAAACTCGATTTTCTAAAAATTTGATTTTCAAAAGTTCCCCAAACGACTCCAAATTGATTGTAGGAGGTCCCCCATAGGCTAAAACACCAATTTGGCAGATTTTAGATGGCGAATAGTCTAATTCAAATTCTTAAAGGGACAGTACATGATGAATTTCTTGAATCGAATTTGGACTATTCCCTATTAACATCATCTTTATTGCTATATAATACACAAAAGCCATGAATATCCTGTAAATTATATCCTTATAAACGGTGAGTTCTGATGTCATCAGTTATAAACGGTGAGTTCTGATGTCATTTCCGTCACATGACTCACTTAAACTTGTGTATTATAATAAATAAAGTACCCCAGTTGCAAAATATGAGGATATTAGAAGTTACCTCGGAGTTCCATGACCTGTATAAAAACACTCGGCCTTCAGCCTCGTGTTTTTATATGGTCATGAAACTCCTCGGTAACTTATAATATCCTTATATTTTACAAGAGGGGGTACTTTATTCACTATATAATATAGGATAGACTGAGATACAGTATGTGTACTCATTTAAACCAGTATTCCTAATTTCAGCTAGAAGAATAACAGCCAGTGACTTTTAGAACTGGTTATTTTGGAGCTAGTGTTAAAAGGCATGTAAAGTCTAAAATAGAATAAGGCTAGAAATGCTGTATTTTGTATACTAAATATAAACATGAACTTACCGCACCACAAGCCTAATCAAACAAATAATTTATGTTTTCAAAGTTAGCTACAGGGGGTCACCATCTTGTAACTTTGTTAAACATCTTTGCAAGACTAAGACTGTGCACATGCTCAGTGTAGTCTGGGCTGCTTAGGGATCGTCATAAACAAAGCTGCTTGAGTTCTGCATGGCTGGTAAGTAAGACGGGGGCTCCCCCTGCTGTTCATAAGTATGATTGTTTCCCTGCAGAGCAGTTAGGGACTGTCTGACAATTCCTATCCACAGCAGCAAATGAAGGGAGAATTTCACTGCATACAGT
This sequence comes from Xenopus laevis, assembly GCF_017654675.1. NCBI lineage: Eukaryota > Metazoa > Chordata > Amphibia > Anura > Pipidae > Xenopus > Xenopus laevis. Next base: position 37,973,009 of record NC_054382.1, on the reverse strand, counting down.
CAGGTTTCTAATAAAAACGGTACACATTTTTTAATTAAAGTATATTTTTCATTAAAGAAAGTAAAAATTGGATTTTATTTTTTTGCCTTTACATGCCTTTTAAGTGCATAAGTGCCTCTAAGATTATTTAGTGTTTTTCACTTTTCTTACAAATGCACTTACATCACTTTCATGGCCTTCCCTCAGATTGTAGGTAAGATCTTGTTGTATATGTTCCACAAATGTATGTGCATATTCAGGATAAAAGTCCAACACTTCATAAAGGCCTTTAAGAATAATACATTGGAGGTCACAGTAGGTCAGAGCCTTTACATCTGCATTTGTTTTGATGACTTGATCTTTAATTGATAAGTTTGCTCCAATAAGGTCACCTTTTCCTGTAAGAAAAAAGAAATATACTGAAAACAACTTACTAACTGGCAAAACACAGTTTTAACAACCAGTACCTGAAGGCATTTCAATGGATCAAGGCAGTTACTGAACTGTTTGTTATTTTAGCCAAAATTACAAACCTAATTGTATTAGTAATTTCTAATTCCCTGACAGGGGCGCACCCATCATAAAGCAAGGTACCCCACAAGTTACCAGGGGCAGCAAAAAAGCCACTCCTTGTAACTTTAAAAGCTGAATTTCCAGATAAGATCGGTGATGCATCAAAGGTAAGATCGGTGAGAAGGGGGAGGGCATCACAGTGGACACCTCAGGGCAGTTTAGGATTAAGAATCACCAATTCCCTGAACTGTACTATACAAGAGAATATTGAGTTACCACAGTTGTATCATGAGTATTTCAATGTACTTAAATACAAAACTAAAAACACAATCATTAAGGCAATAAGATGCAGTTGATTGTCTTTCCTGAAGGGTTTTTGTTGTTAAAGAGCTACTATACCCTTACTTTTTCAGCAGAACTGTGCTTATTTCAGTGAAATAGCTCTCTTTACACACAGGGGCAGATTTACTAAGGTTCGAATGGTAAATTCAAATTCAAAATTCTTTTTGGTAAAACTCACAAATTCGAATTTAAAACCAATAACTTGAATTTGGATTACAATGTGAGATTTATCATGCCTCGACCCTGGAAACAATTCTAGTTTGACTATTCTCCACCTAAAATCTGGCAAGTTCATGAAGAAGTCAATGGCAAAGATCCCTTGATCTATTTGGAGATGTTTATAGTAGTGATGAGTCAAATTTTTGCCAAGTTTTGCTTTGAAAATGATGCCCCATAGACTCCAAAGGGAGAAAAAAATGTCAAAAGTCTGGAGAAAAACTCAATTTGATTTTAATTGGCATTTTTGGGTCTGTTCAATCGAATTTTGGACGTCCACGTTTTTTCATAAATAACCCCATTCGAATTGTGAATAAAATCTTATTTATTAGAGTTTTAAAAAATCACATTACTCTAAAATTCTTTGATAAATAACCCCCACAGTATTAAAAAATGCCAAGGCGATATCCCTGTTAATATGTGTGCAATTCATGGCCCTGTTTGTTTGTATATAGTCCCTTGCAAGCCAGGGCTACATATGTAGGTTATTTCTGAACAGGACACTTTGTAAACAAAAATAATATCTGTTCAGTAAAAATATTTTATAAAAATCATTCAAAAGACACATTTATTAATAAATTAATTGTTTAATATTTACCATAAATCTAAATAGTAAATGCTGTACCAGCATCCTGTATGCAGTACATATTGTCATTTACAGGATCGTATAGTGTCGCTGCCATAAGAACATGATATATTTTTCAGGAAACAAAGATTTTCACAAAGTCCTTTGAAAAGCTGTTATACCTAGAATTGCCAGCACCATTCCGTCCTTTAACACTTCCATAGAACCTGAGCACACCAAATAAATTGCCTGCAAAGCATCTCCCTGCCGTAAAAGGTACTCCCCAGGAGCACAAAAGGAGGTTTTGATATGTAGAGACAAAGACCTGAGGCATCCGCGACTAGCGCTTTCAAAAAGGGATAGTTGTAGGATCTCCTTGTTCAAGTACATGGTGATATCTGAGCGCAGCTCATCTGGAAAAGCTTTCAAAAGCTGTGGAAAAACAGGAACTGAATTAATGCACACTTGAATGCACACTCATGCGCAAAATAAAATAAGCATATGTTTTATTATAATGCTTTAATAAATCCACCCAACAAAGTGTCCTCTAGCCTACTTCTTTAATACATAAAGCCTATAAGTGGCTGAACATCATTAACAAATGATATATTATTATATTATTACTTTATTTCAGGGGCCTGAACTAGGGGTAGACCAAAGAGGCACGTGCCTAGGGCGCAATGCACTGGGCATGTAACTCCTTTGTCTACACTACCCCTAGTCCTTGGTCCTCCACTCCAGGTAGTTGCCACGTGTTTCTGCATGCTCTCCATGATGTCACTGCACATGTATGCACTCATCCACACACTTGGGCGAGGGAGCTGACCAGGTTCCCTAGGGCACACACGTTGGCGGATTGGTCCGGCTTTATGGGCCGTATGGGATAGCTGTGGATAATTGCATCCACAAAAAATGATTATATAATTATTATTACTATGATCGGAGTGAATAAAACATGCCTGGACTGTGAATTTATATACTGTTTTTAGGAATGAAAGAGGTATTAAAAAAGGTTGAGGTTTTTGTCTTTAGGGAAAACCAGAATTAATGCAAAACACTTAAGAAATGATCAACTGTGTTAAGGATTTCACTTGGACTTAGAAAAATATAATTGGTGTATTTTATGAAGTGTCACAAGTGTAATTATGAGTAATTTCAGACATTTACTCGAGCAGAGTAAAGTAATGTAAGGTAGCCAAACCAGAAAAAAACTAATAGGTTTGCGAATATGCTATTATAGATTACAACTTTTTGTCTTGGGTGGTTTAGGGACTGCTAGGAAATATTACTAAATGTATCTATAGCACAACAACAAATATATCCCTACTTGCCAGGCAAATATTCCGTTTTACAGAATTACAAATGTCTTGGCATAGTGTCAAGAGATTGTCATTTAACTAATGTGGAGCCATTATTCAAAAATGGAGCCCTTTGTTAGTCAGGTTACTACAGGCATGCTGGTTTGACAACTGTGGTAGGAAACTTTTGGAGGGCTCTTTCTTCACAAAGGACAAATAGGTCACATACATAATTGGTACATGTTTCCTTTGACTAGACAATAGGATTAGGGCTAACAGTATTGTTGTAGAGCAGGAACTCAAAGAGCAGTCCTCCCAACAGACATGTAAAAATTCAAAAAGTTTACACATGGAGGAAGCCTATTGTGTTTCACACTTTGCTGAAGCTTGCGTTTCACAAACACCTAGCTGAAGGCTCAAGGCGGTGCACCTGGGCCTCTTCCAACCCTTTGCATGTAAAGAATTAGGGCTAACTTTCTTTCATAATAACTGACTTTGTAGATTACGACAGAAGAGAAACAGAGAGGGAGATCGTGAAGTGCAATTTCATTATCTATAAAATTTCAGATTTTGAGATGAAGCCTTTAATAATCATGCTTAGATAACAATTTTCAATAAAAAATAGATTGATTTAATTCTGGATTTTTTGAAATACAATAACAATAAATTATCAAAGCAGTTGCATGTGCGATTGCTCTGAAACTGTTGTTTTGAGCTATCCTGTTCTATAGGGGCCACCACTTTCAAAAGTCCGATACAAACTCCAGCAGCACTCCGGTATAGTGAAAAAATAATTTATTTGTGCAAATGAAGCAACGTTTCGGGCATAACCAGCCCTTTATCAAGCTTTCAAAAGTGTCTCTCTATGCTAAACTCCTTGTCTAGATTTACTTTGACTATTCATGCTACTGCAGCAATGTCCAATAGAAGAAGACCCAAAGCAGCATGAGATGATGCCTACAAAACTCTCTGGGAAATTCAGCATTTTTATATTTTGAGATTAACTGGTAGCATAGGGAGTAAGTGGGTAGGGTTTGCATGGAAGGGCAGGATTGCTTCTACTGAATAACAGTTAAAATAGTGTGGAGTGTGTTAGTGATTTAGAAGTTTTTTTTCAAATTTCTCAATTAACACTAATAGCAGGGTATTTCCCTATTTATTTCTTCACTGAATATCATAGCAAAAACTTTACTACTGGCATATTTTAAATCTTATTTATTTAAGTTTGTTAATTTAAAACCAGAAGCTAGTGAATGATATGCATACAGTAAATAGGGCTAAACTTGCATTAGAAAGTTTTGTGTATTAAGTTCTCTACATTTGGTACTATACCATTAAATGGAATGTAAGCCAAGGTATCTACTTTACATGTAACTGCAAAGTTAGTTTATAAGGGATATCTTTATTAGTTTTTTGAGAGTTATACCTTGAATACCCATAAACTTACATAATTAAAGACCTGGGCAGGGCTATGGAAATGTAGGGCCCTATAGGGTTAATATGCCCTATAGAGAGTTAATCTTTTCATTCTTTCTTTGGGTTATTGGGTAAGAGACCCTGTAGTAGAATAACCTTTAGCATTATTGGCTGAGAGGTGTAATGACACTCCCCTGCTACACTGCTATATAGTGTTTGTAGGGAGTGGCCACTTCCTCTTTTGCCTCTGAATGGTGATCCAGCTGGGTGTGCTCAGATGGGTTGGGTACAGTTAGGCCCAGAAGAAGGCATGAGTCCAAGTCGGGTACCAGAAAACCCCGTGAATGAGGAATAGATATACTAGGGCAGACTTGTCATAGTCTCTCTAGGAGAGAAAGGCAGAGAGGTTAGAGAGAAAGAGCCATTCTGAGCTCCGACGCAGGAGTGATAGATTGGAGGTATCTCTCCCAGGCCATATTGCCTGTAGTATAGGGATCCCAGCGGAGAGGGAATCAGGAGTGAGGTTGATCCAGAGACTATTACTGGAATATGTCGCAGAGGTGAAGTGGGATACCTGCCAAGTCTGTCCCCAGGGAGTGTCAGCCTGTGTCTGCTCTAGGTGAGCCTGCCTGCAGATCTGTGTGAACTCTCTCTATATGCTGTTGCCTCAACTCCTGCGTGAGTACTAAACCTGATGTCACTTGCCTCGTGCATAGTTATAAATCTTGTTCCTGTTTTATTAAGAACCTCTTGGCGCCCAAGTCTTTTGTTGTATGCACAGTAGCCTGGGGGATGTAGTTGCACTACAATATAGAGGGAACACTTCCACATGGCGAAGGCCCTGACCCTGTTGTTCAAGTCGCATGTAGCCAATGTTCTACCCTGCTAGTGGGTATTTGACGAAATACCGCCAAATAGGTGCTACAGAAAGTATTAAGACAAGAGAATGCCTTATTAATAAGGAGTACAGAGGCTATCCAGACTAATTTGTTTATACGGGGAGTAGCTGCAATGTCTTTATATTAACATTTCAGTTGGGGTTTTTTTTATAATGCAAAAATAAAAGGACATATTTTAGAAAAGGCTGAACATTTTAAGATGGTCTAAATCTGTTTTTAATGTAATAATATTTGAAACAAAATATTGCAGCCTGTATATGTAAGATATTTTATAAATATCATGAACTAGACAGATGATGAGAGCTATAGAAATTCAATGCTTACTACAATTTCTTGTAATGTTGGAAGTCTCAGCTCCCATAATATAGCTTCATTTCAATAAATTCCCCTTACAGACAGATTTAATATTGACCATGTTACTATAATAAAAAGAAAAAAAGGCTTTTACATATTCAAGAAAGCATATGTGGTTACCTCATGAGAATCTATTCCATTATTGACTGACCAGTTGGTTTGAAAATATTCAAGCATTCTTTGCTTCAGTTGTTGTGGTAGATGATGTACCCGTATAAAATCTTTCAGATCTTTAGTTCTTGTATGATAAAGAGACCATCTGGAGTACATGCGCTGTATGATAGCAGTAACGTTGCCAAACACTAAAGCATGCATCAAGGCTATAAATAGACATCAAGAGAAATATATCAATAAATATATATAATAAAATATATACTTCAACATAAAAAAGCTTTATTTATAATTCACACAAAATAATGTTCCTAACAATTTTTTTTTTTAAAGTGTTTTTTTTTCTCAAAAGATTTAAAAACAAATATGCAATAGTATCAAACCAAATCAAATACAGTTTTAATGAAACTTTTCTTCTAAAATAGGTAACAGGAGCGAAATGTGTTGAATGGAAATGTCTCAGAAATGACAATGAGATAATTTAAGGCATTTTAATTAGGTGTTCTTTCATCTTCACAGTATTCTAGTTTCTGAAACTGTTATTAGCAGTTAAGCAATTTATAAAATTGATTTTCCCCCATTCTATGCCATAGGTCTTCTCTATTATGAAAAAAGAAAAGGAAATTGTACAATTAGAAGTCATTAAAGATCTGGTTTACTTCCTCTTATATAGTTATGAGAAGACTATAACTGCAGAAAAATTCTCCTGGCCAATTATTTGTTCAGTTTAGTTGCCAATGAATTACAATGGTTTCATAAACAAAGAGATGTGATAGATAGCTTGCATTTCTGGCCCTGCGCTAGATTGAAAAAAAAAGTATAACTTTTCAAGTGTGAAAACTCACATAATTTAATGTACAGTATATCACCAAGTGACAAAATTATGGGTATTAGTATTATTATCAGCTTTTATCTTTTTAGCTTTTAAGAAGAGGAAGGTGATATAAGAAGGCCCAGATCTGTTCTTGACATCCTTCAATTTATTTAATAATGGAATGATAAAAAGACAATATTTAACTAAAGAAAATGTTGCATACTTACCTCCAATCAGCATGATGCAAATTGAGAAGATCTTTTCTACATCAGTGTTAGCTGAAACATTTCCAAACCCAACACTGGTTAGACTGCTAAGAGTGAAATATAGGGAAGCAATGTAGGTACTTCTGAGAGTGGGACCTCCTTGTGTATAATTGCCATGGAAAGGAGATTCCAGTCTTTTTCCAAGCTCATGGAGCCAACCTAAAATTGAACATGAACAATTACATTCGTACAGTATATTATAAAACAGCATTGTGTAAAATAGTGATTCATTAGTTCATATGAAAATAGACTTTTTGAATTACATGTAAACTGAAAAACTAAAAGGACAGTATAAATAAAATATTTGATTGCCATGCTTAGCAGAACATCAGGTCCATATTAATTAGTTCATCAATGTATATTCCTATACACATTGAGGAAGTAATTAATATGGACCCAATGTTGTTCCAGAAAAGCCCAGCTGAGTCATGTACCAGCATTTTGATCACTGCCAGAAGACGAGGAGATCAGAATGCTACATTTGCCATAGCTCTTATGTAATACATGATCATACATTTGCCAACAAAATATTATGCAAATCAATAAGTTTACAGCATAAAAAGGACAGATTAAATGAATGAAACCTGTACATTCATTAAGGGCATCTTCATTTCCTGGTATTAGTGGCACTTTAAGTTCATGGCAAGATGATCTTTATGGAAGCTGTATCACTGCATAGTTGTTTCTTTCCCATATGCAATTAAACAAGTAGCCAATCAGTTAATTTCAATACAAGTGTTGGTAGCTAAGATACTAGTTCAGCTTTAGGTAGGTCTGCATTGCAACCACATGGTGCTTCCACAGTGACACAGTTACAAATATTTTTATGTATTTATGTATTATAGATTATATTCTGCTCCATAAAATAAAGAACAGAAAATGTGTTATGTGCACTGGAGAATTTGCTTTATTGCAGGAAAGAGCTAATTTTATTACATCCTCTCTAATGGCTCAGAGGCCTATATTATTCATACCACAAAATTTGCTGTAGATTACAACCAACTATATAATGTAAGTATAGAATTGCCTTGTGTATTGCTTGTTTGTCAGCGTAATTACTCATTTGCTGCAGGGAGATAGTTTTCGCTTTATGAAACCAAGTAGTTGCATATGTTGCTTACACATAACGATTTAAAATTTCATTCCAGGGCATTTTAATGAGATTACTAAAAAATAAGTACTTAAATGCAGTCTAATTTTAGGCTACAATAGCAAGTAATCAAAACATTCTATTTAACTTATTATATGAAATGACTGTTCTGTTCTTTTCTTTGATCCCAGAAGAATGTGCAATGGCAAACAAAATCTTGCTATCCAGCATCATATTTAAATAAAACCTGGTCACACCACCAAATATAATCTATGGTGCCTGCCTAGATAGATAGGTTGTCAAGTTGTCTCTTTTGGTCAAACCTTACTGTATAAACTGGAATGTAAAGCAAGTGATGTTTGTTACGGAACTTTAATCATTTTTCTGAATAAAACAAGGATGTATCATCATTCAACCAGTAATTACAATTCTTTTTCCTCTTCCCCAGTTAGGAACACAACATAGAAGTAAAATGCAGAAATGTATATTATATAAAAAGAGACTACAGTAAAATCAAAATTGCATTTCTGCTATGTATTAGTTGACCTCAATTTATACTCTTTGCTTGCCTAAAAATCCATCACACTGTGAGATAACCTGTGATCTAAATTCATATGTCTAGACTTTGATAACATTTCTGTTTATTTTGCCAAGTACAGATGTAGTCTGCCTCATGAGTTGTTGGTCTTACAATCACTGTTATATTTATATCCTATAAATCATATTTATACCAAGTACCTGTATAATTTTTACAAACCTGGCTGGTATAATAACAGCCATGTGGCAACTCCTGGAGTTCCCATCAGTAACTGGACTATGTATATTACGTTTAATGGAACTTTACATAATATATGATCCACCAAAAGCTCTGCCAATGAATCTACAGGCAGTAAAGTAACTCTGGATGCAGGATGTGTACCAGGCCCTTCTCTAGACGTGCTGTTTCCTTCCTTTTGCAGTGGCTCAGTCTCCGGCCCCAATATTGCCCCAATAATTGCTCACATCAGTCAGTCAGTTGATTCTGGTAACTGTAGTTCAAGACCAGTTGAGTAGTGTGCTCCCTATTCTACTTTCAGAAATGACTCCTTAACCAGCCCAGCATTACTTTCAGCAGGGCTGTCCAACTGGTGGCCCATGGGCCGCATCAAGCCCTCGACTTCACTTGTGTAGCCCTCACATGAAAATCTGCCTGCTGTGATTCCTTAAACTTGTGTAAGCTTTAAAAGTTATCAGTACTGAGATCAATTAGCCTCTGCATTGTTTAAACCTCAAATTCAGACATTAAGCTCCTGTATTGTTCACACCTATAATCCCCCTGGCATCGTTCAACTGTAACACCTCTATTGTTCACACCCCTAAAGCCCCGTACTGTTCACACCTCAGACCCAAACAGAAACTGTACACTTTGTTCACCTGATAAGTTTTCCTGTCTCCTTCTCTATTCTGCCTTCCCTATGCTCCCTGTATGTGCCATACTCTGCCTTTCCTATGCTGCCTATAATTGCCATACTCTGCCTGCCCTATTCTCCCTTGGTGTGCCATACTCTGCCTGCACTAGGCTACCTATGTGTGCCATACTCTGCCCTCCCTATGCTCCCTGTGTGTGCCATACTGTGCCATACTCTGCCTGCCCTATGGTCCCTGTGTATGCCATGATCTGCCTGCCCTATGCTCCTTGTGTGTACCATACTCTGCCTGCCCTATGCTCCCTGTGTGTGCAATACTCTGCCTGTCCTATGCTCCCTGTGTGCACCATACTCTGCCTGCCCTATGCTCCCTGTGTGTACCACACTCTGCCTGCCCTATGCTCCCTGGGTGTTCCATACTCTGCCTGCACTATGCTCCCTATGTGTGCCATACTCTGCCTACCCTATGCTCCCTGTGTATGCCATACTCTGCCTGCCATATGCTCCCCATGTGTGCCATACTCTGCCTGCCCTATGCTCCCTGGGTGTGCCACAATCTGCCTGCCCTATGCTCCTTGCGTTCTAAACTCTGCCTGCCCTATGCTCCCTGGGTGTGCCATACTCTGCCTGACATACTCTGTACCCTGTTGAACATGAGCCTGGTAGGGTTTGTTCTTGGGGTTTTTGTTAGCATTTGGAAATTGTTGTTAGGGGGCCCTAAGATGTTTTATCATGTGCTGGGGGGGGGGGTGTTATCCACAGGGGAGGAGGCAGCATATGGATTTAAGTGTATGGTTTATGGTATATTCAAGGGTATGACTTCACATATCATATCACATATGAGTGATGAGTGATATCCCTGCAGTGAACACCAACCATTTTTTTTGGTGTGTTACCATGTGGACATGGTCTTGAGATAACATGGGTGTGGTTTAAAAGGGGGAGTAGTCAACACTCGCTTCCATTATCGGCCCTCCACCATGTAGGCCAGAAGATTTCAGTCCCTCTTTACCAAAGAAGTTGGACAGCACTGACTTACAGGCATCAGTACTCTGGCCAAATGTAACTGTATGTCTCTCACTCCGTGGTGGGGTGGTATGATCCATCCACATAATGGAATACTGAACAATTTTCTAAGTATGAAGATCTGGTTTTGTTATTCATAGTGGCCTGAAGGCAACACATCCATTTACAGGCTGAAGTGACTTAAAGCTCATACATAGGCCAATGCTATTTGGGAACTACTGAATGAGATGGCAACTTATTTGCCAATTTATGTCGCTAAAACAATTTGTTTCCCAACTGACACTATCTGGGTTGCTAAAAGAGGCTATGACCTCTATTGTCAAGCTCACCAAATAAGTACTTCTTACTGTGTATACCCAAGGCTATTTAGAATGGCAAAAGTTCATGTAACTTATGTATCAAGCAGAATCTAGTCTTGACAGCCTTAACAGATAATGGTAATTCCACATTTATCAGTGTTACTCCTTAGATTTGAGGTTCAATCAAAACTCAAAATAAATCAAGGTCAAGAGTTCCACTGAGTATTAAGCTGACCTACAGGTATAGCATCAAAAAACAACTAAAGGGGATACAACAATTTATTGAAGCTATCCACTATTTATTCAATTATGATCTTTTCAGTTAGTTTATTGCAGAACTTCACTTCTCATAGTACAGGTATGGGACCCGTTATCCAGAATGCTCGGGACCTGGGGTTTTTCCTGGTAATGGATCTTTCCATAATTTGGATTGTCATTCTTTACATCCACCAGAAAATCACCTAAACATTTAATAAACTCATTAGGCTGATTTTGACTCCAATATGGATTAAATATATCTCTTCTTTAATGTAAATTAAATAAAATGTAATTAAATTAAACTGCAAGTTTTCTAAAATGCTATCACCTCACTTACAGACTCAGTTATTATAGTCTGGAGCAGGCTAAACTGGGAAGGCTACAGACATGGCATTCTGCACAGACACAAAGACATACTGTACATTCATCTTATTCACTCCTATTTGTTGCTGCCCCCAAAAAGCCTAGCTTTTATTATGCAGGTATGGGATTCCCTTCTAGAAACTTATTAGCCAGAAAGCTTTAAATTGGTGGAAGGCCATCTCACATAAACTGCATTTTAAGCAATTTTTTAAAAAAAAAAAATGATTTCCTTTTTTATCTGTATTAGAAAAATGGTACTTGATGGTAATTGAGCTGCATAAACCATATTTATGGTGATCCAGATGACTGAACGATCCATTATCCCCTTGTCCCAAGCATTTCAGATAAAGGGCCAGATTCAATTCAGTGAGAAATCTCATGGTTTATCACGTGAAAACTCAGTTGAGAGTCAATTAGAGGAGAAAAAACTTTACTCTAAATTCAGTTCCACTTTTTATTCCCATAGACTTCAACAGAGTTTTCACGTGATAAATCATGAGATACATTTTTCTGAATTGAATTGCATCTCAAATTGAATCTCAAATTGAGTTTTCACTTGATAAACCTTTTTTCTCACTGAATTTTTTCTGGCCCAATATTTCCGATGCCTGTTTAAATCTGTATTATTCTGCAAAGAATGTAACCAAACAAGCATTCTCACTCCCTTATTTCAACAGCACTCAAGTTCCTCAATTTAAAACCAAACCATTTTCTAAAAATATGTTTTTTTTATTGCATAACTACAAAAATTGACCAGGCCAAAGACAGGCTCATTCCTGGTATATATGACTATGTTTTTTGGCATTAGTACAAACATGTGTCAAGATTCCTCAGTTACAGGATTTTCACATGTGTTTGAAAAAGGTTTTCTCAACAACATAATTATTTTAGGGGACATCCAAAACTGATCTGAAAATTATGCTTTTTATTTATTGTTTTACATTTTTTGTTATAATTGCTGATATGCTGTTTTTGTGGTGTATTATCATAACAAAACAGAAATAAAAATCAAGTAACTGTTTTTTGGATTTGGATTTGCTTCCATTCGCTCACAAGAACATTGGGGAGATTGGATAATAATGTTAGGAGTGGCTCACAATTGACTTTCAAATTCATGCCAGGTTTTCAGTTGGTTAAGGTGAGGGATCTGTGTAGGTCAAGATAAGTTTCTTAGACTCTTGATTGGTGTTTAGGGCATTGTGCTTAAGCAAGTCCCTTCCCCAGACTGTTGTCAGGATGTAGGTGGCACAGAATTGTCAAGAATGTCATAAATTGCCATTATGATTTCCTTTCACTGGATCCAGAGACCAAATCAAGATGATTATTCCTAACCCTACAAACATGCATTATGAATTCAGACCGGTTGTTTTCTACAGGAATCAGACTGCTAAATGGCACTGTTAATCCCTTGAGAGTCCAATGGCAGCAACTTTTACATATTGTGATGTTTGGCTTTTGTGTGTCTGCTTGCCAAAAAATGTGTAGTGAATACTTTCAATATTAATTTAACTTCCAGAAAGCAAAGAAGCAAGAATTTCAGCTGAGGAAATACAATTTAAAAAGGGGTTCTGGGTTAAGGATTGGATTCAAAAAAATTTGAAGACACCTTCATGATTTGATTGAACTTGAACTGAATCTCCTCAAATGTTTTTGTTTCCATTATAGTATGCAAAAACAGACCATATATAATCATAATATAAAAACATCTTCCAAATGGTTCCAAGAAGTATGAAACCCCTGTGTGCCTCAAAAAGCAGCTTTGTGGAGCTAGAAACCTCCTTTGTTCAAGCCATGATACACATTCACAAATGTGTTGTATATGTGACTAGGCTTTGCTGGATCCCTGTTCTTAATATAAAACAGGGTGTCTCGCTCTCACCTGATTGTCATACCATTGACTGAAAACACCAGCCTCTGATTTTACCTTCAAATGAAATGATAAAACTATGGATTCAATTACTTTTGCCACATGCAGAAACGTAATTGGTTTATTTTTTTTTCAATAAATACATAACCAAATATAATATATTTTGTTTCATTTGTATAACTACATTTTTCTACTTTTAGGACTTGTTTGAAAACCAGATGATGTTTTATTTCACATTCATGTAAAAAATTTAAAGGGTTCACAAACTTTCAAGCACCACTGTTTATCCATCAGAAAGTGAACCATTTAAAAAAAAAATCTACCAAAGTGGCCTAATGCTTGACAGATAACTACATGCAATAACCACTCTCTAAACAGTGCTATTGTAGAATGCAATGATGATGTTTTAATGGAGCATCAAGTCACTGTCTATATAAATATGAAAATGTAATTTTTACCAGTGCCATTTTAATAGTTGTACAAAAGAGGAATTTACCCTTGTATCATGGTAAACCTTTTGAAGGAAACAAACCAGAAATATCTGGAGAATTTTAAAATTGGCATCTCCACATGCTAAATTCTAGTGTATATGAAGTGGAGTATACAAGGTTCCTATGATGTGGAGGGTACTAATACATTTTGAGTTTCCATGTAAAGAGTGCAAAGTTGTGTCTTTGCCAGTTCCATCTGTAAATTTCAATTGTACCTTTGAAACTGTAAATGTGCATGTGGCATTGAGAATAAGAATGGCATAAGAATGTTTTCTGAAGAAACAGCAATACATCTAAAGGAACAGTTCAGTGTAAAACTAAAGATTGGCTAGATAGGCTGTGCAAAATAAAAAATGGATAGTTAGTTGGCCAAAATGTCATCTATAAAGACTGGAGTGAGCAGATGTCTAATATAACAAAACACAACGTCCTGCTTTTCAGCTCTCTAACTTTGAGTTAGTCAGCGACTTGAAGGGGGGCCACATGGGACATAACTGTTCAGTAAATTTGCAATCAATCCTTAGCATGCAGCTCAGATTCAAAAGCAACAGGTATGACCTATATTCCCCCCTCAAGTCATTGATTGGTTACTGCATGGTAACCAATCAGTGGAAAACAAGAGAGCTGCAAAGCTGGAAGTAGTGTTATGTTACACATCCAGTCATTCCAACCTTTACATATTACATTTTTGGTTAGCTAATTATATTAATTTTTTTTTATTTTGCACAGCCTATCTATTTACCCAGTTTTTATTTATATACTGAATCATTCAGTATAAAGTGGTTTAAAGTAAATATATTTATACTTATATAAGAGTAAATACAAGCATGTAAATCTGATATATGGTTATTAACTGTACCGATCCATCATAACCTCACAGGGCTGAGAACTGCGTGATGCCTTTAGGATTTTCGCTACAGTAGTTGTTTTCAGATATTTTGAAATCAAGCCCTGTTTTTCTATTCTATTTAGAAATAGCCCAACTTAGTGCCTAACAACATATATGAAAACATGGTTATATCAAACATTAGCCACAGCTCTTGCAACATCAAGCTAATACCCCAAAATCTCCCCCTTAACCTTTATTTAGACTAGGATTCCAGAAGTATCTGGTTCTCCCGATCTCACTCTATCTTACATCCAGACCAAGCCCCCCAAGCACTGCTTTTAGCTCATAAAAGGGGCAATCTCCACCTTTTAAGAAGCAATGTTTTGAATTATTGCAAATTTAAATCATGCAGGAAGGCTCTAGCCCATTAAACTGTTAACAGAGCCATCAATGACCTCCTCCTTAAAAATAAATTAAACATAAACATACTGTTTATGCATGACATGGTGCACAAAACAAAAGTATGATAATGTAAAATTTAATGAGGTAAGAGATAGAGAGCAGCTGTACAGACAAAACCTAATGTACAGGCACTGGCATATAAAAGCTGGATACGGAATATAAAATAAGACAACTATATTGTTGTTTTTTAAAAGTAAGGGATGTGAAATAAAGTTGTAAAAAGAATATTATATTAATAAAAAAGAAGGGTTATTAGGGAAACTATAAATCTGAAGTTACATCAGTAAACAGCCCAAGAGTGGGATGTTCAAGTACATTGTTAGCCTAATATGATCAAGTTGATTGTCTTTTTTTCTACCACAATGTTCCTCAGACAATCACAACCTTACAGTGTACAGTGTGGTTGGAATAGTTTAATATGAGAAAACATTACTCAGAAATACTTAATACATATTGAAATGCATATAAAAATCGTCATTCTAGCAAAATGTTGTCTTCATGTGCAATGGCATTTATTTTGGATTAAAATAACTGACTGGAGTACTATGAAGAAAATATTCTGTATTAATAGGGACATAGGTTTGAAGGAGGAGGGGTATATTCTTCCACTGTACAGAGTCCTGGTAAATCCACATCTAGTTTTGGTTTCCAGTGGGATATTATTGAATTAGAGAGGGTACAGAGAAGGGCAACTAAGCTGGTAATAGGTATGGAAAATCTTAGCTATGAGGAAAGACTGGCCAAGTTGGGATTGTTCATCCTGGAGAAGAGGCGCTTGAGGGGTGATATGATAACTATGTATAAATATATAAGGGGATCATTAATGATTAATGAAAAATGTCACCATGGTCAGTTTTGGGTCTAATCTCCGTGTTTCGCCATGGGTGAAAAACTGCGGCAAATATTTTCCATCCATTTAGTTTTGTGGGTCAAAAAAATCACGTAAAATAAAAAGACTCGTCAAAAAAAAATTGATGCTCGGAAAAAAAAATGTGTTTTGCAAATTTTTTTCGCTGTTTCACACATTTTTTGGAGTAGTAAAACATCACAAATTCACTCATCAGTAGGGATCATATAATAATCTCTCAAATACTTTATTTACCAGTAGGTCCAGCTGAAACATGGTCACCCATTCCGATTAGAAAAAAGGAGTTCAGGCTGTGGAATTCTTTCCCTGAATAAGTCGGACTGGCTGATACATTAAATAGATTTAAGAAATGGTTGGATGGCTTTTTAGCAAGGGAGAGAATACAGGATTATGAAAGATAGCTCATAGTACAAATTGATCCAGGGACTGGTCCAATTGCCTTCTTGGAGTTAGGAAGGAATTTCTCCCCATATGAGGCTTTCAATGGGTTTTTTTTTTTCTTCCTCTGGATCAACTAGCAGTTTGGCAGATTATATATAGACTAAAAAGCTTGAACTTGATGAATGTGTTTTTCAACCTGACTTACTTTTTACTATATTTACAGTTTAATAGCTAGTAACTTCTAGAATGTGCTGTTGTGCCGTAATTTAATCCATCCAGACCAGTTCTGCATACATAATAATAAAAATCACTATATTGGTGTCTCTAGTTTGGAGTTAAAGATTTATTTTAGTAAAATGTTACTACCCATGTGAACATTCACAATGGGCATACAGTTTCATACAGAATTCTTAATTAAAAGCGATGACTGTAATCAGGTTAATATGGTTAATATTTGGTTAATATTTCATTACTCAACCACCCTACTGGTGGGGATTTGAATCTCTTTACACATTCATAAAGTGAATTCTAAAATACTAAAAAATTATTAATTATATATTTTCATCTGAACACAATAAAAAGAGATATATCTTACCAATATCCCAAGTAATGGGATTGTTATCCATTTCCTTCTTTCCAATGACATACCAAATGCATGCCATCCAATGTGCCAAGAGAGCAAACATAGACATGAGTAAGGTAAGCACTATAGTGCTATGCTGAGAATATCGGTCCAACTTTTGAAGAAGCCGCAAAAGACGTAACAATCGAATGGTTTTCAAAAGATGTACAAGGGAAACCTGCAAAAAATAGAAATTACAAAAATTAGGTAAATTGTACCTACAAATTAAATTTCATATATATATATATATATATATATATATATATATATATATATATATATATATATATATATACATTCATATAAGTTTTCAAAAAGTTTGAAATCACTTAGAAAGATGTTTCCTTTTATATGGTGGCAATCTCTGTATTGCAAATTTCATCATGCAGCAGTATAATGATCCAAAGAATGTTTCTATGGGAAGAAGCAGGAAAATGGAGTGTTGTTTTTAATGGACTGGTCGTGATATATATATATATATATATATATAGGACTTGTCAATGATTGCAAAGTTTGAATTAAACAATTATATGAAACTAAAGGAATGTTTTGACAATGTCAATACTTTATAATGACTGTAACTTCTGATCAATTTAATGCTACCATAGTGAATAAAAGTATTAAACATTTCTGTTTATTTGTTTCTAAATTGGAATATGTTTCCTTAATATAGATTTATTCATATATATTACAAGTTGATTAATATATTTTAAAAGAATTGTTTTTGTTGTGTTTAGAAAACAATATAAAAAGATATGTAGCACACATACCAACCAGGATAAATAATGGACATGAAAAGATGTATTCAGTCATATGAAAGACAATTTTGGACATATATGTTTCTTAAAAAATGTCATTCTTAATAATTAAGAGAGCATCTTTTGAAAATTACATTTTATATTATTGTATGCATGTCATGCATCAATTATTCATGGGCACATTTAGGCAGAAAAATATATGATACAGTTGGTGAAATGGGGGCAGCTTTATTAACTTTTGAATGATAAATTTGAATTCAAATTTTCGAGTTGAATTTTTGGACAACACTCCAAACTCGAATTCGAATTCAAGATTTATCACCCGACCCTGGAATTAACTTGTAGAAGTAAATGGCAGAGGTCCATGACCAATATAAAGATGTTAATAGACTTCTTGACATTCAAGTTTTTTTTCAGAGAAAAAACTTGAATCTAGTTTACTCTAGATCTAGTTTACTCGACTCTAGTCGAGTTGTTGGGGTCGGTAATATTCGTTTGAATTTAGATTTTTTTTTTTAAATAAGACATCATTCGCGTTTTGAGGTCATTTGAGTTCATTCAAGATAAAAAAAACTCTATTACTCAACCTTTGATAAATCTGCCCCCTAGTGTGTGACACAATAGCATGGAACTTTAGAACTACTAGAACAAGTGATGTACGAGGCTCAAAGCAAGTAAAGAACAGAATGCAAAGGACAACACAATCAATAGAACATAAAACAGCAATAGTTGAAGAAACTGTTCACATGCAATGTCTAAGACATATATGCACAATAAATTACAGTGATTTTACTTTGGGACAGATTTATAAAAATGTGAGATTAGAGCTCACCACAAAAAAAATTCACTCACTTTCTATTCATTCTTATGAGATTTTTAGAATTGTATTTATTTATTTAAATGGTGAACTCTAACTTTCACCAACTGATAAATATGATTTTTAAAATCCTGTAGTAATGAATAGAATAGAAAGAATCTCACATTTTGATAACTCTTCCTCTATGTTTAGAACATTTTCACATGAATCTGAAGTCAGAAAGGAGACAGATGATTAGATATTTTTCTCTAAAACCATGAAATAATCCAAAAACCTCCAAAGGCTAAAAAAAAAGAAAAGGTCCAATAGAATCAGAGCAACTCCCATCGACTTCCATGGGACTTTGGCTACTTTACCTTGTAGAAGTTTTGCATTAGAGTTTTTTGCGGCTTTTATACTTTATTTTAAATCTCAAATTTCTAGAGTTTTAGAGAAATCTTAAAAAACACACATTTTTAGAGATTCATGAAAAAAATAGAAATCCAAAGCCAAATCCTTAGTGTAAAATGTGTTAATTTTATTCCAGTACATTCACATACAGTAGCTGGGAAAATGCACAGAGCACTGAAAAATAAAAATACTGTGACATTTCAAAACGGCTGCTATTTTAATTTAAAATATCTTCTGATGGTTCTTAAAGGACCAATAACACCAAAAAAATAAAATAATTGTTTTGATTTTGACATATTTCTCTTTTCCTATCCTGTATTTTTAACAAAAATTTTTTTTTAAAGAATAGAACTTTATAATACACACTTAATATGATGCCTCAAGGCTGATGTGTGCTATCAGACTACTAGGAAAAAGGCACTAAAAGGCCAATTTAAGATTGCTACTAATCATGCAGGATTTTGTGTCAAGAAACCCTCTGTATTCTTTGTTATTTTATCCCAAAGTTCAGGTTTTTTTTACAGCAAACATTGGAATTTTCATAAAAAATATAAATGTTCGGCATCTTTTTCAATTCAAGTTTTGGAGGTTAATTCATAATGTGCTTGAAAATGATGAGTGGAGTATGATTTCATTAAGTTTTTTTTTTAATATTTTAGAACATATTTCTATTTTTTTTGCCAGTAGAAAAAGAAAATAGATTTTTTTATAAATCTGCCTAATTTTGAATTATTCTCGAAAACTCACATTTAAAAACAGCTTCAATTCCCACTTCATGAACTCATCAGCTTTTAGATGCTGAATTATTATTTTTTTGATGTTATTAATTATTTAATTGTAACATTAAAACAAATGTGAGCAGCCTATTGGTTTGTAGTGGATAAAAGACTAACATTTGGCATTCATTTCTTGGTGCATACCAGGTTATCCTTTTGTAAGCATAAGCCAACGTCATTTGTAGGAAGCAGCATACGAAGCATAATTTAAAAAAGAAAAAAGAAAACAAAAAAAATGAAAATATGTGACTTATGTGGCTGAATATTTTGATCTCAATCAATACAAAATCAATGACTGTTTATATGAATTTATATTTAAAAGGGTATTGTTATTACAGGCGTAAACCATAGCAAACAGTTAGCAGGCAGTACTTACTAATCTGCTGCTTGATATTTTTAGAGAATTTAGAAGTTATTCTAAATGATTTTTTTTTCACATAGTTTGCTTTGCTCTGTTACAGTCCAGATACAGCAAATATTTTATGCTAAAATTCATGTTAACTACAGTTAACATTTTTTATTAAAATAACATTGATAATGATTATAATCATAGTGTATTGTTTTCATAAGAATTTAAAAATGACTTTGATAAAAGATACACAGGGAATTTTGAAGATTTGTTTCAACGTATTTCAGAGGATTTAGAAAGGGCACCAATCAGCCATGATTATCTAAACACCCAATTCGGTCAAGGCATAGTTTTAATATGTTATCTGTATCATAACAAGTGAAACATGACCATTTTGTTGCGCACACTATTCGTCTTTTACTTTTTCAGGGTGATAGGCTGCAAAAGTCCGTAAAAATGTTTTTGGGTACCCGGGCTCCCCCATACATTTCCTTACATCTGGCTTATAACCTATACACTGGGCAGATGTGTAGGGCAAAATAACAACTTTATTTTATTAAGGTTTCCTGGGCTTGTGTAGTGTCATGTATTTGCTGCAATATAAATTCCCGCCGTACATAAATTAGCCAACGCTAGCGCAACTTTGCTTCACTTGGCACAGTAACGCTAGTGCAACTATATGAGAGTTTGGTGCCCTGGACGCGAATCTACGCCTGACGAAGTGTTGCGGTGTGAGTGAAGCCGGCGCTGGCGAGTTTCTGCAGGTTAATGAATTTGCCCCTAAGTTTGTTGATGTATAGTATAGGCCAAGATGGTTTTGCACCAACAGAAAGATTTACTTATTGCTGCTAAAAAAAGTTGTCTTTCCTATATAACAAAAGGCAAACAAAAGGCAAAAAGAGGAACAAATGTGACGCTATAAAAACAGTCACAGAACAAATAAACAGCAGTATGTGCTCCCTCCTAATTTTTGATTACAGTGTAATATTGTGAAGGTAAGCTCTCACAACTATCACCATATAAAAGACAATAGCAAGATGACTGACACAATTAACTGACACTGGTAAGCAGCATTCTCATGTATACATTCATTTGCATTTTAAATTAATGAAGGTGATCAGACATGCCTTCCCCCTGTTCTGCGTGTGGCATAACCAAGCCTGGTTACAAGCAGGGAAGTAACCTATTGGCTGGAAGCCCCATAGAATGTCTGGAAAAAAGATGAAAATCATGTAAGAACTTGGGTTTAAAGCCAAATGCAAGGGGTTGCCAGAGGGAGGTTATAAAAGCACAACTGCTGCAGCATCCAGCCAGAACCAGTGTGTGTGTGTGTGAGACTGTCCACAAGTGTAGACAGGCTGCTGTTTCATGCTGTACACATTTATATATATTCTTCTGCTCTGGAGAGCCCATCCTTTTCCCTGCTAAGCTGCTAGAGACTCAGAAGGTCAAAGGTGCCACTGTTGAGATTGATCCTGCTATAGAGCTGCCTGTAATCTCCAGTATGACTGCCTCTGAGTGAGTGCCTACCCCTGATGCTGCACCCTTTCACTAGTTCCACTTTTATTATTGTATACAGTGCAAAACACAGAGCACAGTGCACCCACTTGCAAACCATTACTTTTGGGTGGCATTTTGTGCCTTTATTTTTAAATCTGCACATTGACTTGTTTATGTAAATGAGCCTTAGTTTAATGTTATTATGTATTCTTATTTAAAACGTTAAGAAGGTTATTTACTAAAATCTGAATTTCTCATTATTTTATTAAATCAACTTTGATAAAATTCCCATCCACAATTTTACCTTATTTATCAATAAATGAACTTGAAAAGAAGACGGTGCAGGAAAAGACTTGATAAAATTGTGAATAAAAATCTGAAACGTACATTTTTTTTTTAGATTTGACATCTGAAAACTCAGATCATCACCCAAAAAACACAAATTATTTGGATTATCAAACAAACCCAGCACAGATCATGATATCATCAAGTTGTAAAAGGGACATCTGCTGTTGACTGATACATTACTTTCACAGGTTTGAGATGGAGTATTTTCTGATTCGAACTCAAAAATTTGAGTTTTGTTCTCCACAAAAAATGGTGTTTACCCCTTTAAAACTCTGACCATTTTAATTGAAAAAAATCAAACACAAAAATAATAGGATACATTCGTAAAGGCGTTGTGAGAAGGATAATACATAGAGGTGGCGGCTCCTGGTATAAATATATTCTTTAAAGCTTAAATGAGCTAAATCCTAAATTTATGTGGCTGGAAACTATTATATTTATTATTATATTTTATAATTTATATACTGGATTTATTGAACCAGCCTAAAGGTTCAGCATCTCTATAGTAGCTATGATCCAGGCCTTTAGAGTTCTCATAGGAGTTTCCCATCTTAGATTTTATTAGAAGTGTCTGTGACACACACCTGCTCAGAGTACTTTGAGCAGCCAGTGAGGAGCTAAGCTAAAGGGTTGTTGCAAATCATCAAGCAAATGATGATGCTACAGAGCTGATTATTATATCCTTATGCCAATTGTGCTTGTTTCTGAGCTGCCATATACCAATAATTAGTTACTAATTAGCCTCAGCCTTATAATGTGACATTTATAAGATATATATTCAGTATATTGTGTTTTGGTCCTTAAGCCCAGTACTGACAGCAGCACAAAGCATATGCAGTGAATCAGTAGAGAAGAAGATGGGGAGCTACTGAAGCATCTCTGGAGGAACAGATCTTCCCTGTGGTTGCCTTGGGCTGATGTAGAAGCACAAAACAATATGTACAACATTAGTGCCCTAATTCTTTAGCTAAGCATCAGTTCTCCTTTAAGAAAAAATAACCATAAACAACATTGGCGATATGGCATAGAAATATTTGGCAAAACTTTATAATTTATCATTTAATCATGTTACATGCTACTGTATATGCTTATTTTTAATTCTTCTAATATAAAAATAATGGATTTGTTATATTTCTTTCTATTTTCTAAAATTGAAATTTTAGTATGTTTTCCCCCTACTCTTCTGTTCCCAACCTCTTTCCCTAAATTTACATATGCATATTAAGGTTCGGAATCAAATTCGGTATGTGGCCAAATCTTTCACAAATGATTTGGCCAAATTTTTAAATATTGTATTTGATGCTTTCCTAGTATTTACTGGACCTTACCTAAGTGCTATTGAGGAAAATACTGTGGTGGTGGATTTTATTTTTATGACAAACATTTAAAAAAATGGCGACTATTAACTTTTTGTGAAGTTAAATTACCCTACAAAACTCCTCTTCAAAATTCCCTACAGTAGATTGTGCTTTAAGGGTTCTGTTATTTTACTTTCTTTTTTTGCTTGATCCAGGTATGTAAAGGAAAACAATATCTGATACTCACCACAGTGACATTAAAAGCATAAAGGAGATCAAACGGCAGAGCAGCAATTAAATCAATGACGAACCAAGTTGTTACATAATGGATACAAATAGATCTTGATTTGAATATAACTTGGCCAGACTCGCTGACATAGGTTGTTCGGAAATTTAAAAGAATATCTGCTTTGCAAAGAGAAAAAGAAACAATATCAATTGCTTATTTGCACATGCATTCATCAATATTATCTACTGTAAACCAACACAACAGTATAATAATCAATAAATAATAATTAATATAAATGTCCAATTTCAACGAATATACAAGTGAATGCACTGAAAACTGATTGTAGATTGGAGATTGTAATTAAGGAATTGTGTGTTATCTGCCATGGAGTTTATGCATATCACAAAGGTAAATGCCAAACAACAGTTCATTTAGCACCAATAGTTTTTAATTTAATTTTCAAAAACAGGTAGCAGAATATTGTGCCCTACTTTAATATTTAATAATGGTCAAAAATGTCACATTAAAAGCAAAAACTTTAGATTTCAAGTTCAAGGTTTGCTTAGTAAAGTTTTATAAAGCTTTAAACTGGATTTGGCATCCTCTGAACCCATGTGACCCCATACCCATTTCTCTGGACTTAGCTGGGGGGGGGGGCAAATACGTGTAGGTTTAGAACCTACATCTTTGCCCCTTTTATTTTACCCCTGGAATTGTATTGCATGCAATAATATTATGGCATGGAATAATCACACCCTCTGCACAGTATGGAATGTGATATTTATAGAAAGTATTAATTTGAAAATTAGTCACCAATATAAAACAGAAGACAGTGGTAATTTATTATGCATTTACTTATCTTTAAAATTACCAGTCACTAGCCCATGGAGAAGGATATATATCATACCTTTGGAGGGTACTGTGGAGTTTATGGGAAATGGCCTTTACTGTAATTCAGAGCTTTCTGGATAAAGGGTTTCCGAATAATGGATCCCATACCTGTATTTTTCGGCAATTAGTATCCGTAAAGTACATACCATTGATTTTTTTTTCTATCATTTGAATGGTTCATTAAATTATATTCAATTAATTGTGCACATGGAAAAAGTATGCTTGCCATATTGAATGATAAACCTTAAACCAATTACATCAAATGAAATATGGTCCAATAGCCGAATACAGTACATTAAGGGGTTATATTTATCAAAATCCAAAAATATCTCATTATTTTCTGAAAGCTACTCTGGCCAAATCACCATAGTTTTTTCCCTTTATTTATAAATACAGTTTTCCAAAAATTTGTCACCCAAAAACTCAGATTTTTTTCAGAATTTTGTCCAAAAACCACAAAATCTTCAGATTATTGTACAAAATCCAGAAGGAGTTCAGTGCAGCCTGCAGTCTGGAGAGGTAGAGAGTTGGAGCTTGGCACTTGGCAAGCCTACACTTGCCACTGAGTGGAACAAGAGGTCCCTCCGTACTCGGAAGAGGGAAGACAGTCTGTTGCTTTCGAAGGAACCTTACGTAGACTGAAGCAAACTGCTGAAAAGAACAGTCTGTGACAGTCTGTTGTGTTCTAAGGAACCTTAAGTAGACTGAAGCAAACTGCCGAAAAGGACAGACGGTGACTCTTATTCTGCAATTAATCGCTTATAGAGAAGTTATCACACCATATAGATTTTTCTTTTCCTTAAGAACAGAAGGATATTGCTCTTTCCTCTAATTAGTGCACTGAGTCTGTCTTACAGTTTTTATACACATGAACTAGTGGGTCAGTTATCCTATCGGTGCTGTTCAACTGTTTCTATTTTACAGTGCGGAGTTTCCCTACCAAGCAATTAATGCTACATAATTTGTAATGTTTAGCAAACCTGTTTTATTAACTTCTTTAAATCATAGCCATTCTTTATGTTCTTTTGTCAAAATTAATTAGCTCTGGATTTCACTTAACAGCTTTTGATAAAAGGTAAAAAACAAACATATCTTTTGATATTTAGTTACTGACTGAGACAGAGCAGCTGAGCAAATAACTAATTTAAAATTCCAATTATAGTTATATTTCTCTACCTATTTATTCTCTATATGACAGTTAAAACAAAATAACCATCACCACAAATGGTGTGATGTCTGCTACATTCTCCAGTATATGCCTTGAAGCTTGCTAAACCTGTTTTGCACAAAATAATTTTACTGATATTAGAGATCACATTATTTTTTCTCAGTTAAAAGGTCAACTTCCATGAGTTTAAATCTATTTATGTTAAGCCTCCTATTTGTGATGTTTACCATCACCCCAATGGACCGGCTAAAACCTTTAAAACTAATAGCACCACAGTGTCCTGGGGACTGTACATATGAGGTGGAGATATAAAAGTGCCCAAAACCCCAGTTTCTTGGATGCCTTTGTGGCAGACCTAATACTTTCCCAAAGCTAAAAATAAAATTGCTTCCAATGGGAGCCTACACTGAAGCAGAAGGAACTGTTTGTTTTTGCAAATGTTCCTCCCAGTGGCCTCAAAGTAGGTGCTTATTTTTGAATTCTTGGCTTGAAGGCACACTTTAGCTAAATAAAAACAATGTGTACTGCCAGAGTCTCATGTAGGCTGCCAGTCCACATAGGAGCTACTAAAAGCCAATTACAACTCTTATTTGAAACCACCTGGAAATATTTTCATGCTTGTGTTGTTCCTCAGCTCTTTTTACATTTGAATGTGACTCAAGGGTAAAAAGGGTTGGGAACCCCCCACTTAGAGGTATGCTGTAAAACAGTAGATAAACATTAAATTATAACAGTAATGTATAAAACCTAACCAACCCATTATGCGTATAGGTTCAGGTTTTTGGTGTATGTTGTATTAGATAATTATATGGGAAGTAAGCCTTACCAATAATAAAAAGAATCTCCACGGAAATATCACTGACAATTGTGCTTCTTGTTGATGAGAGATCATCTTTTTCATCATTGTCCACAAATGAAACATTGTAAGGTACAGTAACAGCAACATAAAACGTTGCTAATAATATAAGCCAGTCCCAGGCAGCTTTAAAATAGCTAAAATGTAAAATGATAAACTTTGCTTTTTTTGCATCTTGAACTTTGTACTCTGGAATTGCTGGTTTATCTACAAAAACATTCTGCAAGACACAAGGAGAAGGGAGAAAGAAGCATTAATGGCAAATTTGAGGTCAGAGGGTGCATTTAAAATTAATTTTTAGAATTCTAATAGAAATGTGAATTCATGTTTTGTTATATCTTTATTACACAGCTTTCTAAGCTTCTTATGGTTTCTGGTGCTACCCTTTCTAGGCTGTACATTGTTTTATTTAAATTTCCCTTAATTTCCTTAAAAGTATACTGTCATGGAAAAACATGTTTTTTCCAAAACACATCAGATAATAGTGCTGCTCCAGTAGAATTCTGTACTCAAATCCATTTCTCAAAAGAGCAAACAGATTTTTTTATACTCAATTTTGAAATCTGACATGGGGCTAGACATTTTGTCAGTTTCCCAGCTGCCCCAGTCATGTGACTTGTGCCTGCACTTTAGGATTTCTGGCAGGCTGTTATTTCTCCTACTTAATGTAACTGAATTAGCCTCAGTGGGACTTTGCTTTTACTATTGAGTGCTGTTCTTAGATCTTCCAGGGAGCTGTTATCTTATATTAGGGAGCTGCTATCTCGTTACCTTCCAATTGTTCAGTTGTTAGGCTGCTGGGGGGGATGATATCACTTCAACTTGCAGTACAGCAGTAAAGAGTGATTGAAGTTTATCAAAGCACAAGTCACACGACTGTGGGCAGCTGAGAAATTCACAATATGTCTAGCCCCATGTCAGATTTCAAAATTGAATATAACAAAATCTGTTTGCTCTTTTAAAAAATCGATTTCAGCGCAGAATTCTGCTTGAGCAGTACTATTAACTGATGCATTTTGAAAAAAAAACATGTTTTCCAATGACAGTATCCCTTTAAAGATAGAGGCATGTAGTAGCATCACCATAGCCAAATATATGTGGCCCTAAAAA
Organism: Xenopus laevis; assembly: GCF_017654675.1. Lineage (NCBI taxonomy): Eukaryota > Metazoa > Chordata > Amphibia > Anura > Pipidae > Xenopus > Xenopus laevis. The sequence continues at coordinate 37,945,784 of NC_054382.1, read as the reverse complement.
TGAAACAACAGCAAATGAGAGAAAAATCATCTAAATATGTGTAGTATATTAATCATTGAAAAGCACTGCTGCCTTGCAGTTCTAGGGTCCTGGATTCTGACTGTGTCATATTTTTGTATTTGTGGTTTTCATCCGAGTTCTCCAGTTCCTTCCCACACTTCAGAGAGTCAAGTTCTTTCATATACAAGAAGGTTAACTGGCTTTTGATATGGCTCAGGTCTGTCCAACTGGCAGCCCGCATGCGACCCTCAACCCCCCATTGTGTGGCCCCCACCTATCTGCTGTATTTGTTTACCATGTGTAAGATTGAAATGGTATCACTATAGAGATTAACTGGCCCCTGTAATGTTTAAATCTCAAATTCAGACTAATCCCCTGTATTGTTCACACCTTTGATGCCACTGCATTGTTCACACTTGTGACACCTCTATTGTTCACATCCTACAACCCTGTACTGTTCACACCTGAGACCCAGACTGAAACTGCCCACATTGTTCACCTGTTCACACTTTATACAAAATGCTAATGGGGCATCAGCACTGTGTCACTGTATTTAGTACAATTTAGAGTGGTCCTGATGGGTATTTCCTGCCTCCTGCTCTGTTCTGCTTTCTCTATGCTCTGTGTGTGCCATACTCTGCCTGTATGTGATATACGTTGCCATATTCTGCCTGTGTGTGCCATACTCTGCCTGTGTATGCCATATTCTGCCTGTGTGTGCCATACTCTGCCTGTGTGTGCCCTACTCTGCCTGTGTGTTAATTTCATTTAACTGATAAAATAATTTTCTCTTGCAGCTATAGAGAAATATAGAATCCTGCAATGTACCAGTGATTTAGAGACATCTCCTTCCTAATCGTATCCTAGTTAGTGAGTAATTAATAGTATTGATACAGAACATACTATTGTTTGTATAGTTGTACATTTGTGATACACTGGTAGTGGCACACGGTTATGATGTGGGTTTATATGACACTAAAACAAAACAAAAAATATATATTTTTTAAAAAAAATATAAAATAAATTTTTGAATAAATCTCTTTTTATAAAAAAATATGATTGTGTATAGCCGTGGGCTAATTGCTTTAGCAATTGGTGTAAGATAAAATGGACATTGGCAACATTTCTGAGGAGAGGATAATTCTCATGAACCTCCACTAGGAGTCACTGTGTTTTAGCCTATAAATTTGTATAGTCTCTTTTGTATATTATCACTGATGAAGGGCCATGCGGTCCCGAAACGTTTGATCTGTTGAACTGTGTCAAGAGCACCATGGAATAAAGCTTGGTATCACCCCGTTTGTTGCATAAAAAGGTACTGGCTTTTCATTTATTGTTGGATTCATTGCTGGTGTGTGGCAAGGCCAGTGGCAATACCTGCATCCCCCTTCTGCCTAACTTCTGTTCTGCCTGTGTGTGCCCTACTCTGCCTCTGTGAGATATACTCTGCTTGTGTGTGCCCTACTCTGCCTGTGTGTGCTCTACTCTGCCTCTGTGAGACATACTCTGCTTGTGTGTGCCCTACTCTGCCTGTGTGTGCTCTACTCTGCCTCTGTGAGACATAGTCTGCTTGTGTGTGCCCTACTCTGCCTGTGTGTGCTCTACTCTGCCTGTGTGTGCTCTACTCTGCCTGTGTGTACCCTACTCTGCCTGTGTGTGCCCTACTCTGCCTTTGTGTGCCCTACTCTGCCTGTGTGAGACATACTCTGCCTGTGTGAGACATACTCTGCATACATAAGCCTAGTATTTGTTCTGGGGGTTTGTTAACATTTGAAAATAAATTATTGTTAGGGGCCCCTAAGGTTTTTAATCATCCACATCCACAGGTGATAAGGAGATATATGGATTTAAGGGTATGTCTTAATATGACAACTTTTTGAGTGATATCCCTACAGTGAGCACCAACCATTTGGTCTTTTGGTGTGCTACCACAATTAATGTGTACATGGTCTTTTGGTAACATGGGTGTGGTTTAAAGTGGGTGTGGTCTAAAAACAGGGCCCTCCACCATGTAGGCCAGGAAAATTTCGGCCCTCGGCAACACAGAAGTTGGACAGTACTGATATAGCTGATCTAATGAATATGATAGGGAACATTTTGATTGTAAGCTCACTAGGTAACACTGATATTATTCATTTAGTCATTTAGATATAAATGAAAATAGAGACACACATAGAATGTAAAATATTCACATATCCTAATAAAAATTGGAAATACTATTTACAAAATTTATATAATTGATTTCCTCCAATCTTTATATAATTAAAGGAACAGTTACACCAAAAATGAAAGTGTTTTAAAGTAATGAAAATATAATGTACTGCTGTGCTGCCGTAAAAATTTGTTTGCTTAAGAAACTATACAATAGGTTATCTAAACAAGCTGCTGAGTTGCCATGGGGGCAGCCATTGAAGACAAGATACACAGTTGACAACAGATAAATTCTCAAGAATCCCATTGTATACTACAGAGCTTATCTATTAACTGTTGTGTAACCTGTGATTTTTCTCCCTTTTCAGCTTTGAATGGTTGCCCCCATGGCTACACAGCAGCTAGTATATATAGTTTATATAAACTATTGTAGAGTTTCTGAAGCAAACATACCAATTTTACTAGTGCAGCACAGTAGTACATTATATTTTCAGTGTTACTGTTCCTTTAATTAAACATTTAAGGGCATATTTATCAAGGGTCGAATTTCGAATTGAAAAAACCTCGAAATTCTAATTTAAAAAGACCAACCGAAATTAAGTCAAAGTTTGTTTTTTTGGTCGAATAGGTCTGTTTTTGATCGAGTAGGTCCGTATTAGGCCGAATTTGAATTGTACGAATCAAAGGAATATCGCATTTGATTGTATTCGATTCAAAGTTTTTTCTAAAAAAAACTTTGATTTTTCAAAGTCTACCAATTGACTCCAAATAGGTCACTGGAGGTCACCCATAGACTAAAACAGCAATTCGGCAGGTTTTAGATGGCGAATGGTCGAGGTCTAATTTTTAAAGAGACAGTACATGATAAATTTGATATTCACATTTTTTTTTATATTTTTCAAATCTTAATCGAATTTGGACTATTCCCTAGTTGAAGTACACAAAAAATAGCTCAAAATTTGATTTTTTTTCATTTGAAAATTCACCTCCACCTTTGATAAATCTGCCCTTTAAAAAATGTTCACGCATAAACAAAACCTTTTTCTCATGATAGTATTCATGTAAAGATACTTTACCTATAAGATCTCAGTATGCATAAAAACTGATACATCCACTTCTTTAGTAATTTAATCTCAATAAAATAAAGGGGGTTATTTATTAACCCTTAAAAAAATCCAAATTTTTCGTGATTAATTAAAATCCGAACGTATAAAAACTCAGAATCCGAAAACCTGGCATCTCAAAGCTCTCGGGGTCCTGTATTAGTCAATGGGAAAGGTCCCAGTTTCTGAGCTGCTGTCAGTACTGATATCCGATGATTTCGGCATTTTGGTCTGAAAAGTCCAAAAAAAATTTGGTTTTTGCGGAAAAGTTCTAAAACTTCGGACTTTTCAGGCAATTGTCCGAAGTTTCTTGGTTTTTGCCAGAACCTATTTTTTTGAATGATAAATAAGGTCAATTCAGGAATTCGGAGTTATTCGGATTTTATCTTAGAAATACTGATAAATAACCCCCTTTAAAGTGAAGCTGAATTAAAAAAAATCTTCATACTATAAAGACAAATTGACTAATAAATAGTATTCTCTCTGTAAAGTTAGAGCAACCTATACTGTGACTGGCACAATCCCAATATGTTGTCTATGTCAGTGACATAACTCATGAGTGGGACCGAACCAGTGATCCCTGCCATGGCAATCCTACTTAATTTTGTATTTTCCATTCATGGAAACATACACTCAAACATAGCTCATAGTAAATGGGGACTTAAAAGAGATTAAAATGGTCATCCCTAATATCTATGTACTTAGTAAATTTAATTTATCAACCTTTTAAATGGAGGAGATAGAAACAGAAAAGACTTTCATTAGCTTAATGTTGAAAATGTTACAGTTAAAACCTATTAATTGTTAAAATGATATTTAGCTCTTTTCAGAAGCTGATGATTACTATTACTATTTTATACATTCTGCTGAAATGGTGATGCATTGTAGATAGTGGGATTCCATAGTTTCATTTTGTTTTATGTATAAAACAATAAAATGCATGTCATTTGTGAGAAATACAATGGACTATGTTCACATCATCATTACACAGAGTAATGATGGTAACACACTAACACACACACACACAAACAGTTTGTTTATCAAGGAACATGTAATACATTATGGGAAACTGAATTTTGGCTGGAAGAGAACTGCCTACTGATACATTATTTTAATGGTCAGAACAAGTAAGACAGCAAAGGGCAGACAGGTACTGCTTTCAGTTGCAGTTGCATTTACAAATACTTTACATATAATACTTATAATACTAAAGTTTCGAAATCAGCTAGTGGCTTAGAATTACACTTTATTTTATTAAGACAATGATTGGTTTTGGGTTTGCATGTACATTAATAATGTAGTTTACAGTCATTTGTGAATGTTACTTATGTTTGTACAAATGTAAGTTGCTTGGCATTCAATATCCCCATATTTTTCTTCTGGTTTTCAAATGCAATAGTAAACCCCAAAAACAAAAGTGGATAGAAATGTCATATTTACAGTATATCCTGAACTAACTGCACTAGCCTACAATTTCATCCTTTGTTGGGCACATGGGGGTCACCATCTTGGATTTTGTTAGAAGTGACTGTGATACACACATGCTCAGTGTGCTCTGAGCAGCTGCTGAGAAGCTTAGGGGTTGTCACAATTTATCAAACAGAAAATGAGGTTTACATGTAGATGCCATAATAGTGAATGTGATGTCATATTCACATGTTGTTGACCTGCCATGTAATGTAATTCTAATTAATTACTAATCAGCCTTGTTATTGCGAGTCAGTCCATAAGATCAGGTAACTGACAGCAGTTACTGGGTTTTGTTGGGAGGCACAGGACTTTGCCTGACTTAGGCTGGCACAAAACCCCAAAACATAATTTGCAGAATTTCTAGCCTACTTCATTATTAAGCTATAGTTTTTCTTTAAAAGCTGGCCATATGATGCCAGTAACATACGTAACCTGGCTGTCCAACCTGTGGTTCCAGTGTGGATGGAAAGAGTATACCAATCACTTCTAAGATGAAGGTGGGCCATTATCTTGATACACTAAAAGATCTGGGCACTGTATCAGAGAAGATATTAGAAGATATTCTGGGTATATTCATGGCATCAACACTAAGGGGCATATTTATCAGGGGTCCAATTTCGAATTGAAAAAACTTCAAAATTCGATTTCAAAAAGACCAACCGAAGTGAAGTCGAAGTTTATTTTGGGTCGAAGAGGTCTGTATTTGGCCGTATTCGAAGGATCAAAGGAATAGCACATTCCGTCGTATTCGATTCAAAGTTTTTCCCCCAAAAAACCTAGATTTTTCAAAGTCCACCAATTGACTCCACATAGGTTCTAGGAGGTCCCCCATAGGCTGAAACAGCACATCAGCAGGTTTTAGATGGCGAATGGTCGAAGTCGAAGTTTTAAAGAGACAGTACATGATAAATTTCGATATTCGAATTCCAAAGTTTTTTCAAATTCTGATCGAATTTGGACTATTCCCTAGTTGAAGTACACAAAAAATAGCTCGAAATTTGAAGTTTTTAACTTCAAAAATTCACCTCTACTTTTGATAAATCTGCCCCTAAGGGATTTAAATTTTTTATGATGAAACTCCCTAATTATAGTTATGCTTTCAAAACCTCAAGGGGCAGATTTATCAAAGCATGAGATTAGCGCACACCACAGAAAAACTCACCGACTTTCTATTCCTTCCTGTGGGATTTTTAAAAGCGTAGTTATCAAATGGTGAAGCGTTTTTTCAAGCAAGTTTTTGACATTTTCGACCCACTGGGAATCCGATAAATGTATTTTTCATGATTTTATCCAATTGAATTGTTTGTATTCTGATTGTTTTAATAAATAAGTGCACATTCACTTTTTTTTAAAATTAGAGTTTATACGAGGTAGAAAAAACCTCTAACATCCACAAATTCAAAGTTTGATAAAACTTCTAACATTTCACAAATTCGAACTTTAAATAATAACAATACTAAAATAAAATATAATAAATAATAAAGAGACCCTCTTGCTAAGGGGTAGATTTACTAAAGAGGGAAGTGACTAACGCTAGCAACTTTTCTCCAGCGTTTCCACCCGCAGGGACATCGCCAATTTACTAACAGGCTCAGGCACCAAATTCGCTAGTGAACGGGGCCGTTGCTAGCGGTCATTCGCACTCGATCTACAGGCGACTTTTCATTCTGAAAGAAGTCTGAAAAGTCACCAGCCTTGAGCGCCTGGGATGAAACTTTGCATTATAGTGAATTATTGTATTTGTAGCGCATTTGGGCCCGGCGAAGTGGTGCGATGTGTGCGAAGCGGTCGATGGCGACAATTCACCCTCTAGTAAATATGCCCCTTACAGTTTAATATATGATTAAAATGTATCTTCTTACTTCTACCTAGTCCAGCAAATAACTATATAAGTAGCTTATCTAAACATTTCCACTGAAAAATAAATGTACAGTATACCTATGAATGAAATTCCAGTCCAAAAAATAAATATGCAGTATAGTTAATAATGCTTTGACTAAACAATATTAAGTCTGCTTTGAAAAATTGTATTTTCCGCAAATGAAATGTAATATCCTCTGACATTTCTAAGAATCTTTCCCGTGACTGAGGCCATAGAGCCATTGACACATATTAACCTTTTAAGACTGTAAATTACCCAGCCATTACTTGCTTTATTTATGCAATGATATCTGAATGTCTCTCCTTTTCTAGTTTAATTACACATCTGCAAAGTCACTGATGTTTAAACAACTGCAGAAAATATTTAATTTGGCTGGAAATCCACATACAATATGTGGTGCTTATCAGACCTTTTACAGAGTGTTTACAAAATATAGGAGCAACATAGATCAATTCTAATCACTGGATTCATACTGAGTTCTTTCTATAGCTGTATACACTGTATATATGCATGGCTGGGTGTGTGCTTATATATTGCTCACAATTTGCTGATTAAATTACAATATCCTGATTGCCCCTTTTCATAATACTTAGCCATCATTGTGATAATTATTAGTCAGTTAATGAAATGGACTGGAATGTTAAGAACACATATTTAAAAAAAGGCTATATAGTAGTGTACTCAATCAAATGAATAATTACTTTTCACTAATGAGTACCAAGCACAGGACATTTTGACAAATAATATTAAAAATAAAGCATATACAAGGTAACTCACTCCAAGAGGCACATTTACTAAGCTCGAGTGAAGGATTCCAATGAAAAAAACTTTGAATTTCGAAGTATTTTTTTTGGTACTTTTCACCATCGAATAGGCTACTACGACCTTCGACTTCAACTTTGATTCGAATGATTCGAACTAAAAATCGTTCGACTATTCAACCATTCGATAGTCTCTTTAAAAAATACTTTGACTACATACTTCGGCAGTTTAAACCTAGGAGGTGCAATGTTAGCCTATGGGGACCTTCCCCAGCACTTTTCTAAGCTTTTTTTCAAAGAAAAATCCTTCGTTCGATCGAACGATTTTTACTTCGATCGATCGATTGAAGGATTTGCGCTAAATCCTTCAAATTCAATATTCGAATTCGAAGGATTTAACTTCGAGGGTTTATTAACCCTCCAAATTCGACCCTTTATAAATGTGCCTCCAAGTGTTTTATTGTTGTGAAACAATGACAGCAAACCACATCAATAAAACATTATATTATACTGAACATACCATACAGCAGTGTCATCCTTCTGTAAGCCACTCCCTCCTGACATGTTTCGCACTATTGGCACTTCATCAGAGGAGGTAACGTGCCCAGTGGCAAAATGCATAGGGAGAGAGTGGCTGGTATACTGAAAGAGGGATGACACTGCCATGTGGTATGTTAAATACATTATAATATAATGAATTATTGCTGTGGTTTGCTGTCATTGTTTTGCTCCAAAAAAAATACTTGGAGTGAGTTACCTTGCATATCTTTTATTTTAAATACTACATAGTAGTATAGGTTTCTCACAAATTCTGTGATGAGATCATATATTATTATATGACTACAGAAAATGTATTTGTAATACCGTATATAGCTGTGGTGAAATAGCCCTTGGGAAGTTATGGACAAATATCTCAGTTATTTTTACTTCTCCTATGGCAATCATAAGTAGATTTGCAAGGGGTTCTGTGTTTGTATAATGAGCTACCCTTATATTGTTATGCATGACCACCAGGGTGATGCTGCACTTTGACCTTTAGTGGGGCTTGCACAGCCTCCATCATTACTAAAAATAACTTCATTTTAATATATCTGACCCTCAAACATGTAAACCAGGTAATGGAAAACCAGCCCTCTACACTGAAAATACTGAATAACACTATCAGTAGTGATTTTTAGAACAGAAAATATATCGGCCTTTTAATAATCGCTGTTTTATTTATCCTCAGCGCACCCATGTTCAGTAGTCTAAGGGTAAGGACACACAGGCAGATTCATGGAGATGAGTTGCCCTGCCGACAAATCGCCTCTTCTTTGGGGCGACGATCTCCCCGAACTGCCTTCCCCTACCTTCCCGACGGCTATAATGAAAAATCACCAGCGGGATGGCACCTGCGGCACTTCGTTTTCCGAAGTCTCCCAAAGTTGCCTCTGCGACTTCGGAAAACGAAGAGCCACGAGCCATCCCGCTGAAGATTTTTTATTATAGCCGCAGGGTAGGGGAAGGCATTTCGGGGAGATTGTCTCCCCGAAGAAGAGGTGATTTGTAGCTGGGGCGACTAATCTCCCCGAATCTGCCCGTGTGTCCTTACCCTTATAAAGTGTCTTGTAATGAAAATATATTGTCATGTTATGTTATTTCTTGCACTTAACAATACAGAACATAAAAATTTAAGACAACCTAACGGAATATTCTCAGTAATTGGGTGTGAAGAACAAAGTATTTAATCAGCTTCTCCCCATCTATTAAACCACTGTTATAATCATCCACTCCCTCTTTCTAAGATTAGGAAGAGGTTATAATCTACTCTCTGTAAACTAATGCTGCACATTCTGAGGCAGTAAATTGGGATAACATCAAAATCTTGATCATTATTCTAGTTTGTACCATTTTGTGAAAATCAAGCATAAAGACTAGGCAAAAAACATTCAGTACCATCTGTAATCATGGTGAGGACAGGCTAAAATTACACCTTAAACTGAAATATTTTCTATATAAAAAAGCCAATATAATTAATAATCATTCTATTTGTCTATGTTCTATTTATCATCTTCTATTTGCTTTACTGTCAGGAAATACAAAGCCTCTATTTAACCTACCAGACTTATGTCACTATAACTGCTAAATCAAAATAAACACGTATTATAAAAAATGTGTGGCTAGCTACTGGACATACAATATATTTACTATATATATATATATATATATATATATATATATACAACTTTCTACTAAACTAAGTTTTTAAAATCTTTTAAGCCATAGATCATGAATACAAAAAAGAACTGAAATGAACAGACCTCTAAGAAGACTATGTCAGGGATTTTCATGCATTATATTCTGTTCTTACATTATTGAGCTTTAATTTGTTCTTCTCTCTTCTTTGTAGGTGACCGGAGATGTGATAAAGGACAGCCCGACTTCGTCTTCTTGCTGCATCAAAATGTGACCCTGCCTTTCCTCTACCTTTGAGCTTTTCTGTAGAACAAAAGTATCAAGCAATTAAATACCACCACATACAACTTTAACCTTTTTCAAACTGATCTTCTATGACCCACAATAAAATATAATACAATATAATGATAGGATTCAATACTTGGAGTGTAGAGTAAAAGATCATAAGATCAGTATTGAGCATGAGCAGAAAAGACAACAGTCCTAGAATGACTACAGTGATTTCTTAGGATCCTAATTTCACTGTAGATACTGAAGAATTATTATCAAAATGAAATGTAAAGCTAAATGGCTGTAATATGAATAGTTGGTATGAACACTGGATCCCAGACTTTGAAGTTAAAAAAGGGAAATACTTTGTAAAAACTAATGGTGTTTTATTGGCATCATGTGCCATTGATGTTATCAGTCTGCCACAGTATCTATATTTTATTATGTCTTGCCCTCATTCAACAGGTTTCATGCACGATCTTCAAATATAATCCTTCATCAACAATGCTATTAATCAAATAATACTTAAAGCACTAAACAAGACCAAGCCCAGCACTGGCCTTATGTGGAGTGAAAATCTTTAGTTCAATGAAAGTAAACTTTATTTATAACACATATATATTCGGTCTCTTAAATTATTCCCCAAGCCCTACTTTAATGCACTGATTTGCATGTATTAATGGACAACATGTATACAACATATATCTTAATTAAATGAACTGAATTTACAGCAAAAAGGATCTGTTCTTCAATACTACCTAAATTTGGTTATTTTCCAAAATAACCATAATATAATTCACCTTTAATTCTCATTGCTCTTAATATGAAAATACATGTCTGGAAAAGCTGATTCACTCTATTAGCGCCAAGATATTTCTTTAAAATTAAGCAGTTAAGCCAAAAAAGCTCCCTGTGTCATTAAGCAAATGCCTTTTATAGAAAATTAAAAGCAATATACATTTAACATTTTTACTGATTATTTTAGACAATAAGAAATTTCAGCTCACAGTAAGAAACAGGTCTCTACTGGGTGTCATTATATATTTGGCAAAATACATTAATGCTCAAAATACTTTTATAGGATTACCTTTTAGTATAATGTAGACTGGTATAAGGTATTATGGCATGAGATTATTATATTGTTGTGGTTTTTGAATTATTTACAATTCATGTTTTGTAGATGTCAGTCATGGAAGTTTAACTACATTCTATTAGGGATTCATTGCATTAACAAGCAGACAGAAGTTTAAAAGTTACAAAGGAAAAGGTATATGAGAGGAGGTGAATTGAAGCAATACAATATACTATACTACACTATATACTATAAGCTATATAAATGATACCAATAAAACTGGAAATTGGGATTGACCTCCCATTTGCAGTCAAGCAATTTTTTCAGGCCCCTTCTTAAAGCATAGCAAACAAATATATACAAAATACTTCTACTGTTGTAATTAGAGTAGAATCTAAGACAACAAATATGCTTTCACCTGAACTCTGACATGCCTGCCCCCTCTGCTGATGATTATTTTGACTAGCAAATTATTAATGTTCCAAAAAGTTGCAGTTGAAATAAGAAAGTGCAATTGTAATTGATAAATTCATATTTATTTGCAGTAAGTTTATAATGCAGTAGAAAAGTTAAAATATTGTTATTATTGTAAATTAATTTCTGTGATATCTTTGATCAGTTATTGGGTCTCTTTTCTCTTATTTTTACATATAGTTCTTCAGTCTCCCACAGGAAACAGTTGGATATTTCCAGGTCAATGTCTCAAATTAGATATAGTTTTTGTTGTAAGAATTAGTTACATGTTTACCTACAGTTATATTACTCTTTCTTTTATTTTTCAACATTTTTCTGACTTTCCTTTGGTTAATGCAAGAAAAAAATATTTGTAAATATACATTTAACTAAGTCAGATACTGTTGGTGATACATGTTGGTCATTATGTCTTGAGTTGTTAATTATTGATTAGACACACTGAATCAGTATTTGATTGTATTTAAATTTCCGGTAAAAACATATTTTTAAGAAGTAATACCAGTACATTGGCTGTAAGAAAAAACATTTTGTAAAAGGTATATCAAAAAAGGTCCTGAAGAGAGCGAATGTTGATAGATGAATAAAATATAGTAGGTAATGCAGGGTAGAACTGCAATATTAGTAATTAAAAGCATATTGAATTATAATAAGAAATGCACTTTTGGATTGCTTAGACCTGCAAACCCACAGAGCAAGGGCACACAGCAGTTTTCTTGTAATCCTCTTAGTAAAACCTAGGAAGTCAGTATTCTTCGAAATCACTGGTGCATTTTACATGTTCAAACTGACTGATTCCAGCATGAGTTAGCAGCATGGTTGAGATCTTTGCAGTGGGAAAACAACCCAACCATATGGATGAGAGGTAACTCCTGAGTGCAGAACCAATAGTTCTCTCCTGTTACTGGACTAACCGCGGCTGAGACCTGGAGACCTACTGTACTGCACCCCAATTTACACAACATCTTATAGGAAGGCAGTCAGCTCATGCCTAAGCGCGATCTGGAGTTTAAAAATAGGCTACATCACTGCATATCATATGAGTGGGAGTTTTGAGGTTAAAAACATTACCAGTAGCTATTATTAAGTGTGAATCTTATTCAAGATTGCAGCACCTTTGTTTAGTTATAGTTCTTTGCATTAGTTATATTTACATTATGGGGCAGCTTTATGAAAATCAAAGTCAAAATGTTTTTACTGTATCATTTTTTTTACATGTGACAATTTTAACACAATTTTTGGAATAAATTCACAACTTTTTGCAAGGTCGAAAAATATTTTATGATCTGTATTGGCTATCTTTTCATCACTTTATCATTTGCTTACTTTTTATAAAAATCCAGGTACAACCAGGCAAAAATGATTGTATCCTGTAGACCAGCTGTGAAAAATCTTCAAACTGCATGAAAATCGAACAATTTAAATCTATAGAAAATCTTTTTAAACATTATCCGTGGTTTTAAAATGCTACAAATGAATGGTGAATTTCAAAAAGTTTACTTTTACACCATGGTTCTGGCATGATATGTTGCTCTCACTCACTATCATTTAGTATCCTGATGCACGGATAGGAATGTTTGGAACTTTTCTCAAGACATTTTTTAAATTAATAGCTAGTGATGGGCGAATTTTCGATTTTCGATTCGCCGAAAATTTGCGAAATGACGAAAAATTTGCGAAACAGCATTTTTGACGCCGGCGCCCGTTTCTTTGATGCCCGCGCCTGTTTTTGATGCCAGTGTACGTTATTTTCGGCGCCGGTGAAATTGTTTTTTTACGCCGACGAATTTTCGCAGGCGTTTCGCGAATTTATTCTCTGGCGGCGAATCGCGCAAATTCGACGCGAATTCGCGCCTGGCGAATAAATTTGCCCATCACTATTACTAGCAATAAGTTATGATTCAAAAAATGTTAAACGGGTGACAAACTATAGAAATGTATAAGGTCACATGTTTGCATGGTTAGCTACATAAAAGTGACAATAATGGGTTTATGTAATAACAGGCACTCATTTTGCCCAGCAGTATTAACTTATAGCAACCAATCAGCAGTTGACATTTTCTGGTAGAAAAAAAAAAGATAAAAATTGCCAGCTCACCTTTGCCTTTTAAAAATAATTGTTACAAAAATGAGGTATTAGTACCACAATTTGGCCAAATAATTTTCAAGGCCCCTCATTGTAAGTGAGTCCTATACTATCCATTAGCATGTAACACAGAAAGAAATAAACAGTGCTCGGGCAAACCGCGCACTGGCAATTTTTCTCTTTCTTTGTTTACAAATATTGGCTTTTTATCATGTAAAGCAGCTAGTCAACTCCAGCATGTGGGTTAGACTGAGCACTGGCACATAGAAACTGGTCAACACCACAGCGTGGGTTAGACTGAGCGCTGGAGTTTTATTTCTGTGTTTCATATGCAAATTGTAGCCAAATACTGCCTTTGGTTGCCATTCAGCCTTTAAACCAGCGAATGATTTACAGGTGTATGTTAATGGGCTGGGACTTAAAGGGCATGTAAAGTCTAAAATAGAATAAGGCTAGAAATGCTGTATTTTGTATACTAAATATAAACATGAACTTACTGCACCACAAGCCTAATCAAACAAATAATTTATGCTTTCAATGTTGGCTACAGGGGGTCACCATCTTGTAACTTTGTTAAACATCTTTGCAAGACTAAGACTGTGCACATGCTCAGTATGGTCTGGGCTGCTTAGGGATCGTCATTAGTGATGGGCGAATTTGCGCCGTTTCACTTCGCCGGAAATGTGTGAATTTCGCACGGAATTCGGGAAACGGCGCCGGCGTCTCGTTTTTGACGCTGGCAAATTTTCGCGGGCGTTTTGCGAATTTATTCGCTAGCGGCGAATCATGCAAATTCGCCGCAAATTCGCGCCTGCCGAATAAATTCACCCATCACTAATCGTCATAAACAATGCTGCTTGAGTTCTGCATGGCTGGTAAGTAAGGCGGGGGCTCCCCCTGCTGTTCATAAGTATGATTGTTTCCCTGCTCAGCAGTTAGGGACCGTCTGACAATTCCTATCCACAGCAGCAAATGAAGGGAGAATTTCACTGCATACAGTCAGGTTTCTTATAAAAACGGTACACATTTTTTAATTAAAGTATATTGGAGATAGGTTTCTTTTTCATTAAAGAAAGTAAAAATTGGATTTTATTTTTTTGCCTTTACATGCCCTTTAAATCTCCCTGCTTTCTCACTAGAGCCACTGAGTTAAGGGTAAGTACACTGTGGTCTTACTACTTAGTCAAACTGTTTGCTTGGGGACTTGATTTTAAATGCACTACATACTTGGAATGCTAATGGATAGTGAAGGACTCACTTGCAATGAGGGGCCTTGAAGTGGCCAAAGTGTGGTACTAACGTCTTATTTTTTGTAATAATTACTTTTAAAGGCAAACTGTGCGCTGGCAATTTTTCTCCTTCTTTGTGTACAAATATTGTTTTTTATCATTTATAGCAGCTGGTCAACTCCAGAATGTGGGTTAGACCAGTGCTGGTGATTTCTTTCTGTGTTTCGTGGAAACTTACTGGTCACCTGTTTAAAAGCAAATATCTTATTGATTCCTATTGGTTACTGCGCCTAAATCTGCAATAAATCTCCTATATTTTGGTTGGCCAGTTTCATCAGTTTAAACGAATAGTACAGAATATAAAATATATTACTGATAAGTACATTGTGCTCCAGATTCAGAATATCAGGAAAATGCTTACTTAAACATTCTACTGTGATGTTTAGAGCAGTATCTACTGCTATCAAGTGTTTGAGAAACCAAGGGTTTCCCATTTGCACATTTCATTGTGGCCTTGTTACCCATTATGCTTTCAAATTCATTGATATACAACTTCTGCTCAGTACTGTGTGGGGATGTCTATATGTTTTTTGTAAATGTTATGTTTTTATATAATTAAATCTATAAAACTTAGATTTACATAAAACCCTAATATGGTAGTATCTTGATAAGAACTGAATTGCAAACATTATATTCTAAATGACACTTGTTAATTGTTCTGTTTTATTTACATTTGCTGAAATTTGCATCCTACATTGTACACAGATATTACTACAAACCTTCTTTTTTATCTTCTTTTTCAATCTTCACTTTCATGTCAGTAATGTCCTTAAATGAAGCCAAAAACAGGACCACGTCTCCTTTTTCATTTTTTATGGGAATAATATCCAGTAGGCACCAGAAAGAAGTACCTAAAAGTGCAAACCATAATGTCAAAACATAATATCAAGAAAAGTATAAATGCAAATGCTGAGAGCTGCAACCAATTCCATTTCAACCAAATCTTAACGGAGAGGTTAATAGTCGAGAAACCACAGCTGTTTGGCATATGCAAAGCTTCTCGTCTCATCAGATGGAGCTTAGCAGTGTTTTTTTTTCTTTAGAGTAAAGCATTGATTTAAATGCAAAATGTATCTAGTAGGATCATTAGCATGCCTCAATGAAGGTTCTTATATTTTCTAGATCAAATTTTTCTTTTGAACTTCCTATTGATCATAACACTTCTTATTTCTATAGAATATTTCCCAGTGTTTTGCATAGGACATCTGAGGATTGCTATTTACAGTGGAACATCTCCCTCTACTTTAATTATCAGCAATACCATTTGGTCTTCAATCACCAGTATATTCCTTTAATTAATATGAAGAGCTAGAATGAATTTGACTGCAACTTTATCTATTTTAAAATGCTTTAGTGCAAAAAGTAAAAATATTTTTACTCTCTCTCTATATAGTATATATATATATATATATATATATATATATATATATATATATATATATATATATATATATGTAAGGTGCATTCAATTTACTATAGCGCTACATATATATATATATATATATATATATATATATATATATATATATGTGTAGCGATATAGTAGATTGAGTGCACCTTACTCATACACCTTACTTACACATATACATTCCTCAGTGGAGTGTACATAAAAGAGAACATGCAGGATCATACATCAAAATTGGATAGGCAATACTCACAGCACCTTTGGTCAATATAAATCGTGAACGAAGACAATGTATGCAGCCTTGAGGAGGTACAGCCAGCTTTCAGCCTTTTCTCTACTTCTGGGCAATTAGTACCCTGGATCTTAATCCCACTCACAAACTTCGGAGGAGCCTCAAGATGCTCAGCTAAATATCCTGACTGTCTGTCACTCCTAGCGTGACCTATGAAGGTGAGTAGCCTATCCTTACTAGGCCTGACCTGTCTAGGTTCCATTAGAGCTCTGCCTGCCTGCTCAGGCTAGAGCCAGCACAATATGGACCCGGAAAGCATGGCTTCAGAGGCTTTTATACTTTAGCACAGTGCCATCTATTGGTCACTGTGAGAAACAACAAGGGGCATAACTTAAAGCAGGAATAGGAAACAGTTCCCCCTCCTAACTGTATTTTAGGACCCAGTTAGGTGTCTATAACACTAGGGGACTGCCTGCTAAATAATACTGGGGATGGCTATTTTACACATCTCTACATTTACACATATATATATATATATATATATATATATATATATATATATATATATAATTCTTAATGAATTAGATGAAAATTGAGCATAGGACTGGCCAGATATGGGATAACTTTGACGTAGTTGGCCATCTTAAATATATTGCAATATATGGACAAACAATCCCTGTAAGGTAAAGCATTTTTCATTAGCAGTATGCACAAAATGTCTCTGTCTTAAATATATTGATAATGGGTTGAGTGCAGAGGACTCTTGTATGTGTCTGTATTTTGTGGTCACAGCTTCATTGCACCCCCGCCTAATGGTTTTAAAAATTAGTGGTGAGCACAACTTTCCCTTGTTTGTTTTATATATATATATATATATATATATATATATATATACTACAAATCTCGCTGGCAATAAGAAAATTCAGAATGATAACAAGCTTGCAGATTTAAAGGAAAAGGAAAAGTTAAAACTAAGTAAGCCTTATCAGAAAGGTCCACCTAAATATACCAGTAAACCCTCAAAGTAATGCTGCTCTGAGTCCTCTGTCAAAAGAAACACTGCATTTCTTTCCTTCTATTGTGTACACATGGGATTCTGTATCAGACTTCCTGTCTTCATCTTAAACCTCCTTGCCCCGGGCATGAGCATGCTCAGTTTGCTCCTCTTCCCCCCCCCCCTTCTCTGCTGCAATCTGAGCCCAGAACTATAAGTGAGCAGGAAGAGACTCAGACAGGAAGTAATGTCAAACCAAGCTAATACTGCAGTTGCTATCCTAACAAACAGAGAGCATCTAGAGCTTTTTACTCAAGGAATGGTAAAACATTCTACAGAATAAATATAATATTCTAGATTGCACTATTGCAGCTAATCTATTGGCAATAAAATGCCTCCGTAGCTTTCATTCTCCTTTAGCTCCCGTCTACTTTAGGAAAGCAGCTTAATCTGTATAGCAATCTTTGTGAGTTAAAAGAAAACATGCCTATGTTATTGGTATACAGAATACAATACATTATATCAATGTAGTGAATTCTTGCTTAAATAAAATACATTTGGGGAGCTCAAATTAGATGTGTGATACTGGAGAGGAGTTGTGTTTAATAATTAAGTATGTTCTGAATTGCACACAAATATGCTTAAATCATTTATCACTTAGGCGGCAATTCAATGTAATAGAGTGATTGTAATCTTAACAGTACATTTTATATCATGACAATATTTTAAATAGCTCAATTATCACCCAGCTAGAGAAGTTATGCAACAGATTGGAATGATACTTTAAATAAAGAGATTTTCTACAAAACTGGTTGGTGCCATGAAATTCTGATTCTACTGACTGACACATTCAGAAAAGGCTTAAGCCCAAAATGTGTATACACCACCAATGCTGCATGTTAGACATACACTCACATTTTATCCCCATTTATACAATATAGATTCATTAAAAATTATCCCAAAAGGAGCCATCACCCTCTAACTGCACCCACTGAATGAATCTTCATTAGATGTAATTAGAAGAAGATGGCTCAAGTTGTTTAAATTCCTTTTTTGCATAATGGCAGCTTAGTACTTGGCTGCAGAGATAAATGAGATACCCAGAAATATCACTTTGGGATAACTCTAGCTGCATCTGTATATTGTTTTCCAGCAGGCAGGGAGCTAATATTCTTCATCTCTTCACTTTCTCAATAAGAATATACTTGGCTACACGATACAGTGAATGACACTATCAAATGCAGATTATGTATTAATATAGCTGGCCTTGTTTTTATCTTTACCAGATGCCAAAATTCTTTAGGTCGATGTATACAAATAATTCAAACTACCACCTCAAGCATAAATATTTAAGAGATAATTAAAGGCAGTAAGATTTTTTTTAAATGTGATAACTTTGTGAGCATTTTCTTTGCTGCCACAAGTAGTCGTTATCATAGCAGAAAATGTAATTGTTCTTGCTCTTTTCAATTACAGTTTGTAGTTTTTCTTTAAATAGTCCATATTTGGTCAAATTTATGAGCACAAATAAACATGAGCTAATTTGTAATTTAGCACAAAGTTCAAAGTGAAAAAGAAAAAAAGGGCCATCTTTTCTGCCTGCAAGGTACCTTGCCACCCATGGATTTTGCCAGTCATAGGTACAATTTTATTTTTGTTTCCCAGACTGCAAAGAGTTGCACCTGCCTGTGTATGCATACTGGTAGAGTCAAAACAACATACAGGAGGTCACTTGGGCAGGTCATGGGCTTCCTTGGCATTTCCCTTCCTTGTGTGTCATTAATGGTGTTCAAGGAAGGAGAGACGGGGGTTGGAAGGTACCCATTATATTTAAGACTGCCCAGAGAAAGCATTAGGTACAGAATA
Source organism: Xenopus laevis (assembly GCF_017654675.1). Taxonomy (NCBI): domain Eukaryota; kingdom Metazoa; phylum Chordata; class Amphibia; order Anura; family Pipidae; genus Xenopus; species Xenopus laevis. Next base: position 37,926,557 of record NC_054382.1, on the reverse strand, counting down.
TATTTGTGCTTGAGTATGGATTCCTGTCTGATGTAAGGTGCAGTCTGCATTATCTGTGGGCAGGAATACATGTTGTAAGGAGCACAGTATTGTACCCCTTAGTACTCCACCAATTGTATCCTATCCATAGCAAGTTCCCCCTAAAAAGTATTATCAGCTGTGTAAACATGTGTTATAATATCTTTAAAGGATAAGTAAGCCTTATTACTCTAAGCAGCCGCAGAATAGCAAACCTTTCTCCCTGCATTCAGATTTATTTAATTTCTCTATTACAGCTAGTTCAACTGCAGCTCCTTTAGTTACTTCCTTGCTTACTTACTATGAAGGACCGCCCACTTATGCATTCTTAACTCTCCTCTCATCAACTGTGAAGACCCCAAGAAGGTGCCTATGGGGTATGCTTACTGTCTCTGCCACAATGAAAATCAGGTACATGCAGTAGGCACCTTTTTGGGGTTTTCATAGTTGGAGAGACAAGGAGTGCTTCGAATGCAAAAAGGGGTATGACTTCACACTAACAAGGAAGTAACTAAAAGAGCTGCAGTTGAACTGGCTGCAATAGAGCAATGAAATAAATCTGAATGCAGAGAGAAAGGTATGATATTATGGGGGCTGTTTAGAGTAAAAAAAAAAGGTTTTCTTATTCTTTAGTCTGCTACATCCTCTCATTTCCCACTCTTTCTCTCTGGGGCAAATTCACTAAGAATCGAAGTTGCGCCAGGCGCAACTTCGCCGCACTTCGCCAGGCGAATTTTCGCCAGCGCTTCGCAAATTCACTAAAATCCGAAGTTGCGCACAGGGGTAGCGTAAGTTTGCGAAGTTGATTTGCTATATAAAGCGAAGTTGTGCTAGCGAAGGCTAATTTGCATACGGCGCGAAATTCAAATTTCAATGGAGGAACACGTATCTGCACTACAAATGCCTAGAAAACCTTCAAATCAGCCAATAAAAAATTTATTTTGCCCTACACATGTGCCCACTGTCTAGGTAAGTTGCCATGAGTCAGGAAATGTAGGGGGGAGCCCCAAAAAATTTTCGATCTTTTTCAGCCTATCAGCCATCATGTAGAAAACACGCCAGCGTTTTTTGGGACTTAGAAAAAATTTTGACTTTTTTTGAAACAATTCCTATCTACTCTATTGCGCTTCGCCAGGTCTGAGGTGGTGAAGGAAGTCTAGCGTAAAAGGTAGCGTTCGCTACACTGCGCAAGTTAGTTAATTTGCGTAGTTTCGTCGCTAGCGAAAATTCGCCTGGCGTAAGGTTGCGAAGTAACACTAGCGAAACTACGCCAGCGTTCGTTAGTGAATTTGCGCAGTAGCGAAAATGCCAAACGCTAGCGAATTAACGCTAGCGTTCGGCGCTTCGCGTTCGCGCGTTAGTGAATTTGCCCCTCTGTCTTTAATGTCTCTGTTTATATACAGCAGTTATATATTTATTAAAAGAGCTAGACATTTTTATTTGAATTACTGCTTTAAACACATGTTGAAAAAAATACCTGTTTGGGAGAATACTTAAAATATATTGGATTATGTTTCAGACTGCACAACTGCAAACTGTTTTATCAGCAGTCTTTTTCATTACTACACCCATCTAAACATGATAAATCTTTTCTCTTGTTCAAAATCCGTGCACTGTATAGACAAGATTAATAGCTGTAATCCAATTCTAAACCATGTAGATACGATTTTAGATAGATACATACTTGATACAAACTGGCTAACTCTCTGAAAACCAGCCTCATCAGCAGCTATTTGACAATTTATTTACTGTTTTATTCATCAGACCTGCTTAGAGGCTATGCAATTCTACTTTAGCATTAGTAATTTCATTCATCAAAAAATGAAATTGTTTTTATATACAATAGAGAAATATACTACAGGTTAGTTACGTTTTACATATTATATATTTGTGCAATTAAGCTTGATGAAGACAAGTTGTGGCATATCAGCCATTCATCTGATATTGCTGCAATAAGACCACATGCACGAATGGCCAAACTGAACTGATCTAACATGAGTCCCCAATCTCCTTTCATATTGCCTCGGGGCAGGGTGTAAAAAGAAATGGTAAATCTATTATAAATAGAAATTCCTCACCACCCCATCACCATGGCCATTGAGGTAGAGTTGACAGATACTATTAATTTGCTAGGGACCTTTAGCATTCACTTTGTCCACCTTAAGTAATGAGGATGGCTACCTATCCAAAGAGTCCAAACCCCTCAACATCCATCTGCCAGTGAATAGCGTTACATTTCTAGGAAAAAAATGCTAACTTTACCATTGACAAGATGCTATTTGTTGAAAAAAGAATGAAAGTAAAATGTTTGTATTGACCCAAAAACAAGCAACACATATGTATATATGCAAAGAGAGAGAAAGAGTAAGTAATCAAGTGTAAAGACTCTTCAACAAACAGCTAATTTTCCTAATTAAACTTGAAGGGCCTCCTGCAGATTCTCATTTTATTCTTAAACAGATACCAACATGTTCCTCTTTCTTTCACCTCCACCATCCCATTGGTGCTAGGGCATATATCCTACTCCACCACCCACAGGGAAGGTAGGGGCTGCTTAGAAGGATAGTGGTCAGTATAACATTCAATGACAAGTGTATTTCAGTATCACAAAAGAACAGCATTTTAAATGTCTTGCATTGCATCTTTTTATTTTGACAAACTATTTTGAAATAATCTTGGACAAAATGCATACATGTATTTTCTTCATACAGATAAAAACAGTTTTGAAAAAATCTAGATAAAAAATATTCAAAGATTGCCACATTAGGATGTGAATATAGATCACTGAATTGTTTGCATGTCAACATTTCAAACATCTGTTTATAGCTGGTTCATCAGTGAAATACCTTTTTTCTTGACAGAGTGTTTTAATTCAAATTAATAAAACTTTGATATAAATTGTAAAGTTTTATATTGACCTCATTGGGCCCCCAGCAATAAATATTCTCAGGCTTCCCATCCACCACACAAGTAACCCTCAATCCTAAATTTGCATAGTATACATTTGGTGAAGCAGGTAAGAGAGTGGGGAGATAGTGGGATCTGACTAGGACCCCTTACCTCTCGCCCTCCTCAGCCATAATGCTGCTTTTGAGACACTACCACTGACAGTATTAATTATATAAAAGGACAGAAAAACCCTTGCAACACTGTCCATTCTGAGCAAGGCAGACACTAGTCTGTCACTCGCTAGCCTATTACATTCAACAAAGAGGTAAGCTTTTGTAACCAAAGTTTATGCAAAGTGTGCAAATTTGCCCACTTTTCACTTAATATTAACAGAATCTGGGTGATCCATGGTACTTCTCCTTGATGTCAACAGGAAGCAATATGTGGTACTGTGTATTTGATTGTTTATTTGCCATTGAACAACTAATTGTTACATAATAAACAGCTCTGATAAGTGTAAAGCCCCTATAAAGCATATACAGTATGATCTCACATAGAAGTGTGTTATGATAAAAACAAAGAAAGGCCAGACCAAGAAAAGAATGTATTTGTGTTGGAACAGACTTTAAAAAAGAAGAATAGCAAATAGTAAAAGTCTGACCTGCCAACCTGGGATACTGTGATTGTAAAATAGCAGCTACATTTTCTGTTCTACTGGTTATAAAAATCATTGTCTGGTATCCTTTTTGCAAGTGTCTTTAATTGGCAAGGAACTATACACAGAAAAAATCTACTTATTAAGAAGGGATATTGTAGAAAGAACACAATGGTGAAATCTGAACAGAAAATGTATATGGAATGAGCAAAGAGGTTAACAGAAATGGAAAGGTGGAAGAAAATGGCAACTGGAAGAGAAAAAGTAAGACTGAACAGTAAGAGAGAAAGAAATAAAGCAAAGAAGAAAAAATACACTTGGTGCTTATCTTTGGCACCAGCATGGAGGTTCCATTCTGCACATTTTCACTTCATCTCACTTCACCAAAGTTCACCTCATGGAGCAAAAGTTCTCTAGCATTGAAGTTTTTTGCGAGCGAATTGTCTAACTCACCAAAAAAAAACAACACAATTCACTCTTTAATAAATGTACCCCATTGTCGGAAACGTGTGGCCCATAAAGCTCCTAATGGAGTTCATTTTAAGCAATTAAAATTTTTTAAATCGATTTCCCTTTTCTCTGTAATAATAAGGCAGTACATTGTATTTGATGGCATAAATCTATATTTGTGGCAAAACAATCCTATTGGGGTTATTTAATATTTAAAGGGACAGTATGCTCTCCTTTTCAACAGCAGCTTAATGCATAGGGCTTGTGCTGAGCTTTTGCCAGCGTCGGACTGGGGGCGATCAGGGCACACCGGGCTGCAGCATCAGAGCCCACACACCTCCCCTACTGCCCCCCGACCCAGCTGCAACACTGCTCCTTCCCTCTACCCATGCCAGCACGTACCTTCTGTTCTCTGCTCTGCACATCACAATCTGCCCAATGGGGAGCAGATCTGGGCCCCATAGTGTCCCGCTGGCCCAGTTTGACCCGTCTTTTGCCTATTTAGGAAATGTGTATGTTTTTTGTTATTTCTAGGAATAAACAATACATTAAACCAGTTTTACGTTAGCACTTTCTACACTTCCTTTTCCTGCAGAGCACAAAAATCAAATTTATCGCCAGACCACTGAGAAGTACCCTGATAAAGCGTTGCTTAAAGGCTACTGCTTTAAGGGTGTTTGTTTAGATAATGAGCTCTCAAATTGCCCTGTTTATAAAGGGATGTGGGGAGAATATTCAATGGAAAAACCCAACATTCAAATGAGTCTTTCAGTGACAAAAAATAGGCAAAATGCATTTTTAACATCCTATTTATTGTGTTTATTTTTTAGCAATGTTTTTAGTTTCATCCTGCCCCTTGAAATGATTTTTAGCACACTTAAAGGAACAGTTCAGTGTTAAAATAAAAACTGGATAAATAGATAGGCTGTGCAAAATAAAAAATGTTTCTAATATGGTTAGCCAAAAATGTAATCTATAAAGGCTGGAGTGACTGAATGTCTAACAGATCAGAACACAACTTCCTGCTTTTCAGCTCTCTAACTCAGAGTTAGTCAGCGACTAAATGGGCCATATGAACACAACTGTTCAGAGAGTTTGCAATTGATCCTTAGCATTCAGCTCAGATTCAAAAGAAAACAGTTATGACCCATGTGCCCCCTCTCAAGTCACTGATTGGTTACTGCCTGGTAACCAATCAGTGGAAACCAAGAGAGCTGCAAAATAGGAAGTTGTGCTCTGGCTAGTATGTTAGCCATCCAGTCATTCCAGCCTTTATAGATGACTATAATGAAAACAGTTTTTATTTTGCACTGTCTGTCTATTTACCCAGTTTTTATTTTTATACTTAACAATTCCTTTAAGGTATGGTGTGATCCAAATTAGGATTCCAGATCCCAAACATTCTGAATAATAGATTCTATACCTGTACAATGCTACTTAGCTGACTAGAAATGCATCTTAATAACCCTTATTAAATACAATTATGAGAGTTTCAATCATTTAAATTTTAAGTGCTTAACCTGATAAAATAATGCCATACAGATATGCCTACTGCTGCTGCATTTTTCTTTTAAAGTTAATTCATGAATGTGAGGTTAGGTGATACCTTTTATTGTAAAGGTAAAAGTAAAAATGCAAGCTTTCAAGATGATAGTGTTATATCTCTTCTTCAGGCTCATATATGTGACAGTACAACTACCAAAGGTAATTCATAAGATTTATCTGTTGTTCAAAAATAAACTTTCCATAGTGTGTGTGACTAAAGTATTGCATTTTGTGTCAGTAAAATGTTAAAGCCCGATTGACATGTAATTTATATGAACAGCTAGGGGCAGAATTACTAAGGTTCGAGTGAATTTTCGAAGTTCAAAAAGTTCGAATTTCGAAGTAATTTTTTGGATACTTCGACCATCGAATAGGATACTACGACTTCGAATTTACTTCGACTAGAAGTAAAAATCATTAGACTATTAGACCATTCGATAATCTAAGTACTGTCTCTTTAAGAAAAACTTCGACTTCAATACTTCGCCAAAGTAAACCTGCCGAATTGCTATGTAAGCCTATGGTGACCTTCTACAAACTTTTTTCTAAGTCTTTACACATCGAATATAAATCCTTCGTTTGTACCTTAAAATCGTTTGAATCGTTCGATTCGAACGATTTAATTGTTCGATCAAACGATTTTTATTCGACAGTAGGATTGCCAGATTTGGTGAAAAAACTTCAAATTCGATATTCGAATTTGAAGTTTTTCAATTCAATGGTCGAATTTCGAAGTTTTTTGTACTTGAAATCCGACCCTTGATAAATCTGCCCCATAATTGACTGGGGATGCTGCAGAAATTTGATGGAAAGGATTAATTGCAGTTGATCCGTTAATCTGACAGAAGCAATTCCAGAGATTAAAATGATAACAGATAGCGTGACTCATTTCTTATAGGGGGGGGGGATTATAATTTACAAAATAGATGCATAGAGGACACACGAATGTCCCCTTTGCATCTATCTTGTATATTATAACTTGCACCCAACATGGAAGTAGGATGAGCAATGAGTGTTGTGATTATTACACCAACACAAGACCTGGTAACCATCATCAACACTTGGCTGATGGCTATAGTAGTGTTCTGTATGTGGATAATGAGAGATGCAGAACCTTGCAGTTTCGTAATATAGAACAGGACATATGCACAAACTGCACTGTGTAGCATTCCCCTACTCTGGTACCACATTGTAGTCTGGTACATGGTGATGCTAGATTGTATATTCACATGAATTTGTTTTGGCAGTTATGTATAATATGGGGACTATGGGAATCTCTAACACTGGCTGTAGTTTATGTATATGTGTGTATAAAGAAATATGTAATAGAATTTATCTACTGGGCTTGAAATGGTTATTTTATCTATTTCTTCAAAATCCCCACCTCCCAAGTCACCTTGCCCTAGATAGTTTCAAGTATGTCCCTGGCCTTGCAATATATTATGTTTTCGTTTTCATGCATAGTGAACTAGGATTATTTTTGCCTTTTTAATAACCGTATGCTGAGATCTCACCAGAAATAGAAATCCAAAAAATACCAGCAGCACACTGAATTAGGTTGCAATAGTGTACAAAAAAGAAGAATGTATTAAGCCCACATACAAAGGCAACGTTTCGAGTCTACCAGGCCCTTTATCAAGCTTAATAAAGGGCCTGGTAGGCTTGAAAAGTTGCCTTTTGTATGTGGGCTTAATAAATTCTTCTTTTTTGTACACTATTGCAACCTAATTCAGTGTGCTGCTGGTATTTATTTATTAAGCCCACATACAAAAGGCAACGTTTCAAGCCTACCAGGCCCTTTATCAAGCTTGATAAATAAATAAATTTAAATTGCTCTATTAATATGTTCTCACTTATCAAAAAATTCCCAATTCTTATATTATGACTATCGCATGTATGTCAGTGGCAATGGCCCTAGGAGACCCCAGGCTTCATTAGCAACTTAGAATACTGGTCTGGGCCAAGTAGAAAAACAAGTGTGCAGTCTTGAAGGGAAAAGGAAATCAAAGAAGAATGCAGAATCATTAATTTTGTAGTTCAAGCAAGGCCACAGCACCAATACATTTTGTTTCTGCAAGGATCCCTCGAGCTATAACTAGGTCTGTATCAGTGAAATGTCATGCGGTGACAAGTCCTCACAAAATATTATGCTCATTATATTACCTTTTTCCCCAGTAGTTCGGATGTAGGAGAAATGAGGAAAACTGAATTTATTATTATTTTATAGCTTGTTTATATGGTAATAAACCAGAGAACAGAAGCTCTTGCTTTACAGGAAAAAAAAAGAACTTTTTTTTTTTGCAAAACTTTTATTATGTCAAAAAAGACATAATAACTTCTTAAAAAAACATTTGAAAGAAAAAAATGCCCATTGACTATATCAAATATTTCATTCAGTGCAATTACTCTGACCGCGACTGAAATGCTCAGCCAGATAAGCAGTGCAGAAACAGCTGATGGAAAGTGAAGAACAGGAGCAAAAGTCAAGGTGCCACTGCCCAGGAGAAAAGAGAAGAAAAGACTGCTATCCAAAGTTTTTGCGATGTAAATCTGTGACTGAAATCCCAAATCTTTCTGTCACTCAGACATCAGAGGTGTCCAGATATTAGTGATGTAGGGTCTACTATTAATGAGTCTGTCCCTTCAAAAGCTACATCTGCAACAGAATTATTTGGTTTCTATTGTGTGGAACATATAATTATTTTGATTAATGAGAAAATGCAACATGCCACCAAATTTTTCCAAATTAAATCTGTGACATCAGCAGACGTGACATCAGTGGAAGTGATGTCATGTGCATGCGCACAAACTCTCCTAAAGCCACAGATTTCTTGCTGCGCTGATGTCACTGAAATATTCTGCACATGCACACATCAGATTTGTGCCCACAAATTGTGGAAAATTGAGGGAAATCATGGAAAACGGCAGAAATTGGGGGAATGCTTAAGAGCGATGAGAGACCGGACCAAAAGGGAATTCCCTGCCTGGAACATCAACTATAAATGCACAAATTACATTCTCAAAATGTGTTCTGTGCAGCCTTGTGGAAACAATGATCTGACTGAATCTATGTCAGCTAGAGGAATTATTTTATTATCCTATAGACTTTAAAAAAAGTACTTGAATTTCTACAAAGTAAATACAGCAATCCTATTGGCTACTCATAGGGTTAATGTGCCCCTATGGCTTTAAATCCCTACACTTCCTTATCTCCCTAGTTGCTGGGTAGATGCCCATGTAGCTAGTTGTAATTTACATATGCCAGTGATTGGCCAAGAGGTATTGTGACCACTTCCTGTGACACTTTGGTATAGTGAGTGGGAAGGGGCGAATCTTCCTCTTTGGCTTCTGGTTGCTGCCCCAGTTGGATGTTTCCAGGGAGCCTGGGTACACCAAGGCCCAGTAAAACCATTCTACCCTAGAGGGACCTGTACCTCTAGAGAATAAAGTGGGGGAGCAGGGACCCTGTGAACGATACTAGTTAGTGACAGGATTACTATCTGTTATAGACCCTCTAGGAGAGTAAGGTAGTGAGGGAAGTGAAAAAGAGCAGCTTTGTGCTCCATCAAGGAGGTGTAGCAGGGAGTAGCTTCCCAGGCTATACGATTTGCCTACAGTGAAGGGACCACAGTAGATTGGGAGTTAGGTTATAGATTATTCTCCCTGACAACTCCACTGGGTGGGATTCAGACCACGTTTGAGGTATTTCTGCCTGGAGGTATGCTGTACTGCCTTGACTACATTCTCAGGGGATCCATATGCTGTTATCTCTGATGTACTGTGCTAGCCTTGTGCATATCTATTCTGCACTGTATTTATGCACTGTATGTAACCCTGTGGATCATTTGTCTCTGACAAATAAAATATTCTGTTCTGTTTGATTTGCAAGAACCTCCTGGCGCCCTTTTCTTTAAGCAGTTTATGCACAGTAGCCTGTGGGAGTTGTAGTTGCACTACACCACGTTTTCCATTTCTTCCGCTTTGTGAAGGCCCAGCCTTAAGTGTTAGAGTCAAATGTAACCCATGCTCTAGTATACTAGCTGGTTGTTAACCCTGTTGGTCTAAATAGCCGAAAATCATGTTACAGTTACAGTTTTAGTTTTCATCCATTTTTTTAGTTTCTTACTCAATGAGAAAATGAATGCATATGCATCTAGGCAGCATGCCATCTATTGCAAAAGCCAATGAAAACTGTGTTTAATTTATCCTGGTGTATTGCCATGGTATGCAGGTTAAATAAATAACCCTTTAATAAATAATACATTTTACGTAAAGATATAAATAGACATTTATTATGTTCTTATGCTGCCACAGATACCAGCTGTGACCTTTCCGTCTTTGTTTGTATGCCACTAATTAAAATGAAAGGATTGCTTTGCGTGTTAATAAAAATAATGCATCCCTTGGTTGATATTACATCCCACTCATAATGATTCATAACATTTACATATCAACAGGCCACTAGAAATAAACAGACTCTGTCAGGCCCTGGAAGATGCACTTACCATTCTTTTTGTAGAACATGATTTCCCCCTTGAATTCGCTCTTTTCCTCTAGTGACATTTCAATTTCAAGTGTTGTCTGTTCATTTGTTTCAGCACCATATAGAAATTTACAGCTGCAACTTTTCTGCATGACTTCTGTTCGTGCAAATCCAGCAAGTTCGCAGAATCCATCTGAACAGTAAACTATTGGGAATCCCTTGGCAACCTGAGCATTTGCAAGGATGAAGTTGCTGTCTGTAAAAAGGTAAAGTGTAAAAATAAATTACAGGTTAATTTATGTAACATTATGTTATTTTTGTAATATTATTCCCATGGCAAGATAAGTTCATGCATCCATGAGAAACAACCATCACTATGTTGCTGGCTAGGCATGAATCTAATCTTATCACTGGTTTAATGGAACATCATGCTCTCTCATGGGAAGTCATGGAAAGTGCATTGCTTTTTTCCCATCAGGATAACAAAGTCAACCAATAGTTGCTGCTCTTCAGAAAAAAAAATATTTAAAGGAGAAGGAAAGGTTAAAACTAAGTATGCTTTATCAGAAAGGTCTATATAAATACACCAGTAAACCCTCAAAGTAATGGTGCTCAGAGTCATCTGTCAAACAAAACAATGCATTTCTTTCCTTCTATTGTGTACACATGGACTTCTGTATCAGACTTTCTGCCTTCAGCTGAAACCTCCAGGGCATGGACTTGAGCATGCTCAGTTTGCTCCTCTCTCCCTTCCCTGCTAAATCCAGAACTATGAGTGAGTATGAAAAGACCCAGGCAGGAAATTATGTCACATCAAGCTAATATGGCATATGCTATCCTAAACAAACATATTAAGCTTCTAGAGCTGTTTACTCAGCTATAGCATTCAACAGAATAAATGTGGAATCGTATTTATTAAAGGTTGATTTTTAGTGGTTTTGGAAATCACGACTAAACTCACAAACTCTAAAATCACAATTGTCATTATATTTATTTTAAGTTCTGATAATAAAAAGTATGAATGAAAAAAGTGCTGAACAATCAGAAAAAATAAAAAAATATGAACACCTCAGACAACCCGTACCAAAAAAAAAAAAAACTTAAAACCTCTATCATTCTAATTGGATTAAAAATGGTCTAATAGGGTCAGTGCTGCTCCAATTAAACGGATAATGACATAGGAAAATGTGTTTTTTTCAAAATTCAGACTTCAGCTCTAAAATCCATTTTTCAAAGGAGCAAATTTATATTTAAGCTTGAAATGTGACATGGGGCTAGACATGTTGTCAGTTTTCCAGGTGCCCCCAGTCATGTGACTTGTGCTCTGATAAACTTCAGTCATTCTTTACTGCTGCACTGCAAGTTGAAGTGATATTACACCCCTCTCTTCTCCCTCCCCCAACAGCCTATCAGCAGAACAATGGGGTAACAAGATAACAGCTCCCTGGTAGATATAAGAAAAGCACTCAATAGACACCTTCAGTTACATTGAGTAGGAGAAACAATAGCCTGCCTGAAAGCAGTTCCATCCTGAAGTGCTGCCTCTTTCTGAAAGCACATGACCGGGCAAAATGACCTGAGATGGCTGCCTACACACCAATATTACAACGAAAAAAAATTAATTTGTGGGTTAAGAATGAAATTTTATATGGTAAATAAATAAATCTCGAATTTGTAGAACTTTTTAGAAACATAGGAAAACCATTATTTTTTTTCAAGATTCAGGGAAAAAAACAAATTTATTTATTAAAGGTCGTTTTGTGGTTTTAGAGGTCTTTGAAACTACGACTAAACGTACAAACTCTAAAATCGTGTTTGTCACTTAATTAATTAAAAGATCTGATTTAAAAAAAATATGAAAAAAGAGCAATGAATGATATGCTAAAAAATACGAATAACTGATTGATTTATAGGGGTTCAATAGGATCAACACAGCTCCCATTGATGTCTATAGCACCTCATCAACTTTTACTTGGCAAAGTTATGCATTCAAGGTTTTTGTGTTTTTTACACTTAATTTTAAAAATGTTTGTTTTTTAGAAATATAGGAAAACCACAGTAAATGGGCTCCATAGGGGCAGATTTATTAAAATATTAGAGTTTACTGAAGAAAAAATCATGCATTTTTACATTTTTTCCTATGCAATTTTTAGAAGCATATTTGATTTACCATTTGATAAATACATTTCTAAAAATCCCATAGGATTAAACAAAAAGTGAGTTTTTTTTTTTATAAATCTCATATTTTGATCAATCTGCCCTTAATGTACTGTATATCCTAATAAATTACCTATAAAAAATGTATCAAATTTGCACACACATATCAGTAGATATGGTCCTTTTACATCTTTTGCCATTCTGTGATCACATTGTGCTTACAATGAACACATGAAATTATATTTTTCATGAAAAAGGGCTGTTTTATAGGAGACCTGCAATGTTCCAACTTATAATTTATAATTAACACTCTTTACAGCTTATAGTGTAATACTGTTGAAACTATGTATTTGTTACTAACACAAGGTAATGTTTACAATGCCAGTGAAGTTAATAATTACAAGCCTCATCTAAACCAAATGTACAATGAGGATGGGAGCCCTTAAACCTGACCTTCCTTTTTACCATTCTTTTGTATCTGCCTTATAGCTTGCTATGGGATTCAGTTCTTTAGACTAACTAGTCTGAGTGGGGACTTCAGTTCCTCCATCTGACTAACTAGTTCGAAGTATCAGATTGTTGGACAATAATAAATATTGATACTGATCAAATCAGTCAAATTAACCCTTTCCCTGCCAGCCGTTTTGTCCTAGATGCGAACATCTACTGCCAAGCAGTTTTTAGATATTTTGCACTCTTTCACTTTAAGGGCCTTTCCTGTGGTGGTCTTTTAGTTAACCCAGGAAAACAATATATTGTTTTTTTCAGGACAATCTGAACTTTCACAATATGCAAGAATTTTGGTGTAATTCTACTTCTCTAAAAAAATATTGGATTCTAAGTGTCAAATAAAATGAAAAAAATCATGTTGCACGAAGAACAATCACATATATCAGAAACATCATTCATTTTATGTACGAGAACACAGCCGATTTAGAAGGGTCTATGTCTCCTGAACGCGACAATACCAAATATATATAGTTTTATGGAGATTTCTCACTTGTATAGCTCAAAATCTACAAGCAGTACACAACCAAATTTCCAAAGCAACACTCCCCAAATGGCATACTTTTGATTTCAAGGCCAAACATTCCGCTAACAGTAGGTTTACCCTAGAAAACTACCCATTACTAGAAAGAACAGATTCTGGTGAATCAAAAATGGGTAGAAATATCTTTGTACTCCAAACCACCAAGTTGCAATTGTTTCCTAAAGTTATAATGTTTTATAGAAATTGGTGAATTTTTTGAAAAATGACCTCAAAGCTTCCACTCTACAGCAACATATCTCCCACACATCATTAGGTATCAATGTAAAACACCCCAAATATAAAATCCTGGGTCCACTGAACAGTTTGATGCCCAATATGAATAGATGTACCCAAGCACGTGGCATAGGAGGCCCCAAAAGGAAGACCCCCCGTTTGTTCTGTCATTTCAGATAATGCAAAATCAACACATTTACATAGTTTTGGGGGGGCGGCAAAGGTAGAAAAAAGTACGTTCACCCCAGAAAACCATATATTTTCGGAAAGTACACATTCCCCTGAATCCAAATTTGGTATGCAAGTCTTTCTACACCAAAGTACCAAGCGGCAAACCATTCCTAAATTTGGTGATTTTGGCGACATTTCCAAGAATCACCTAAAAATTTCTACCCTGCAGCATCGTATTACCCACATACTTTTAGGTATCAAGAGAAATCACCCCAAATATGAAAGCCTAGGGTCCTCTGAACAGTTTGATGCCCAATATGTATAGGTGTACCCAAGCACGTGGCATACAGGGGCCCTAAAAAGAAGACCCCCATATAGTCTTGACATTTCAGGTACTGCAAAATCAACACATTTACATTGTTTTGGGGGGGGGGCAAAAGTAGAAAACAGTAAATTCACCCCAGAAAACCATATATTTTCGGAAAGTACACATTCCCACGAATCCAAATTGGGTATGCATGTCTTTCTACGCCAAAGTACCAAGCCGCAAATCATTCCTAAATTTGGTGATTTAGGTGACATTTCCAAAAATCACCTCAAAATATCTACTCTGCAGCATCGTATTACCCACATACTTTTAGGTATCAAGACAAATCACCCCAAATATGAAAGCCTAGGGTCCTCTGAACAGTTTGATGCCCAATATGTATAGGTGTACCCAAGCATGTGGCATATAGGGGCCCTAAAAGGAAGACCCCCATATAGTCTGACATTTCAGGTACTGCAAAATCAACACATTTACATTGTTTTGGGGGGGCAAAAGTAGAAAACAGTAAGTTCACCCCAGAAAACCATATATTTTGGGAAAGTACACATTCCCACTAATTCAAATTGGGTATGCATGTCTTTCTACGCCAAAGTACCAAGCCGCAAACCATTCCTAAATTTGGTGCTTTAGGTGACATTTCCAAAAATCACCTCAAAATATCTACCCTGCAGCATCGTATTACCCACATACTTTTAGGTATCAAGACAAATCACCCCAAATATGAAAGCCTAGGGTCCTCTGAACAGTTTGATGCCCGATATGTATAGGTGTACCCAAGCACGTGGCATACAGGGGCCCCAAAAGGAAGACCCCCATATAGTCTGTCATTTCAGGTACTGCAAAATCAACACATTTACATCGTTTTGGGGGGGGCAAAAGTAGAAAACAGTAAGTTCACCCCAGAAAACCATATATTTTCGGAAAGTACACATTCCAACGAATCCAAATTGGGTATGCGTGTCTTTCTACGCCAAAGTACCAAGCCGCAAACCATTCCTAAATTTGGTGATTTAGGTGACATTTCCAAAAATCACCTCAAAATATCTACCCTGCAGCATCGTATTACACACATACTTTTAGGTATCAAGACAAATCACCCCAAATATGAAAGCCTAGGGTCCTCTGAACAGTTTGATGCCCGATATGTATAGGTGTACCCAAGCACGTGGCATACAGGGGCCCCAAAAGGAAGACCCCCATATAGTCTGTCATTTCAGGTAGTGCAAAATCAACACATTTACATCGTTTTGGGGGGGGCAAAAGTAGAAAACAGTAAGTTCACCCCAGAAAACCATATATTTTCGGAAAGTACACATTCCAACGAATCCAAATTGGGTATGCATGTCTTTCTACGCCAAAGTACCAAGCCGCAAATCATTCCTAAATTTGGTGATTTAGGTGACATTTCCAAAAATCACCTCAAAATATCTACCCTGCAGCATCGTATTACACACATACTTTTAGGTATCAAGACAAATCACCCCAAATATGAAAGCCTAGGGTCCTCTGAACAGTTTGATGCCCAATATGTATAGGTGTACCCAAGCATGTGGCATATAGGGGCCCTAAAATGAAGACCCCCATATAGTCTGACATTTCAGGTACTGCAAAATCAACACATTTACATTGTTTTGGGGGGGCAAAAGTAGAAAACAGTAAGTTCACCCCAGAAAACCATATATTTTCGGAAAGTACACATTCCCACGAATTCAAATTGGGTATGCATGTCTTTCTACGCCAAAGTACCAAGCCGTAAATCATTCCTAAATTTGGTGATTTTGGTGACATTTACAAAAATCACCTCAAAATATCTACCCTGCAGCATCGTATTACCCACATACTTTTAGGTATCCAGAGAAATCACCCCAAATATGAAAGCCTAGGGTCCTCTGAACAGTTTGATGCCCGATATGTATAGGTGTACCCAAGCACGTGGCATACAGGGGCCCCAAAAGGAAGACCCCCATATAGTCTGTCATTTCAGGTACTGCAAAATCAACACATTTACATCGTTTTGGGGGGGGGCAAAAGTAGAAAACAGTAAGTTCACCCCAGAAAACCATATATTTTCGGAAAGTACACATTCCAACGAATCCAAATTGGGTATGCATGTCTTTCTACGCCAAAGTACCAAGCCGCAAATCATTCCTAAATTCGGTGATTTTGGTGACATTTCCAAAAATCACCTCAAAATATCTACTCTGCAGCATCGTATTACCCACATACTTTTAGGTATCAAGAGAAATCACCCCAAATATGAAAGCCTAGGGTCCTCTGAACAGTTTGATGCCCAATATGTATAGGTGTACCCAAGCACGTGGCATATAGGGGCCCTAAAATGAAGACCCCCCCTTGTATGTTCTGTCATTTCAGGTACTGCAAAATCAACACATTTACATCGTTTTGGGGGGGGGGCAAAGGTAGAAAAAATAAGTTCACCCCAGAAAACCATATATTTTCGGAAAGTAAACATTCCCACGAATCTAAATTGGGTATGCATGTCTTTCTACTACAAAGTACCAAGCCGCAAACCATTCCTAAATTTGGTGATTTTGGGGACATTTCCAAAAATGACTTCAAAATTTCGACCCTGCAGCATCGTATTACCCACATACTTTTAGGTATCAAGACAAATCACCCCAAATATGAAAGCCTGGGGTCCTCTGAACAGTTTGATGCCCAATATGTATAGGTGTACCCAAGCACGTGGCGTATAGGGGCCCCAAAACGAAGACCCCCATATGGTCTGTCATTTCAGGTACTGCAAAATCAACACATTTACATTGTTTTGAGGGGGGCAAATGTAGAAAAAAGTAAGTTCACCCCAGAAAACCATATATTTTCGGAAAGTACACATTGCCACGGATCTAAATTGGGTATGCATGTCTTTGTACTCCAAAGTACCAAGCCGCAAACCATTCCTAAATTTGGTGATTTTGGGGACATTTCCAAAAATGACTTCAAAATTTCGACCCTGCAGCATTGTATTACCCACATACTTTTAGGTATCAAGACAAATCACCCCAAATATGAAAGCCTGGGGTCCTCTGAACAGTTTGATGCCCAATATGTATAGGTGTACCCAAGCACGTGGCGTATAGGGGCCCCAAAACGAAGACCCCCATATGGTCTGTCATTTCAGGTACTGCAAAATCAACACATTTACATTGTTTTGAGGGGGGCAAATGTAGAAAAAAGTAAGTTCACCCCAGAAAACCATATATTTTCAGAAAGTACACATTCCCACGGATCTAAATTGGGTATGCATGTCTTTCTATGCCAAAGTACCAAGCCGCAAACCATTCCTAAATTTGGGGATTTTGGGGACATTTCCAAAAATGACTTCAAAATATCTACCCTGCAGCATCGTATTACCCACATACTTTTAGGTATCAAGAGAAATCACCCCAAATATGAAAGCCTAGGGTCCTCTGAACAGTTTGATGCCCAATATGTATAGGTGTACCCAAGCACGTGGCATACAGGGGCCCCAAAAGAAAGACCCCCATATGGTCTGTCATTTCAGGTAGTGCAAAATCAACACATTTACATTGTTTTTGGGGGGGGCAAAGGTAGAAAAAAGTAAGTTCACCCCATAAAACCATATATTTTCGGAAAGTACACATTCCTGCAAATCCAAATCGGGTATGGATGTCTTTGCACTCCAAAGTACCAAGCCGCAAACCATTTCTAAATTTGGTGATTTTGGTGACATTTCCAAAAATCACCTCAAAATTTTCACCCTCTAGCATCGTAGTTCCCACATACTTTTAGGTATCAAGAGAAATCACCCCAAATATGAAAGCCTGGGGTCCTCTGAACAGTTTGATGCCCAATATGTATAGGTGTACCCAAGCACGTGGCATATAGGGCCCCAAAACAAAGACCCCCAAATGGTCTGTCATTTCAGGTACTGCAAAATCAACACATTTACATTGTTTTGGGGGGGGCAAAGGTAGAAAAAAGTGCGTTCACCCCATAAAACCATATATTTTTGGAAAGTACACATTCCTGCGAATCCAAATTGGGTATGCATGTCTTTGTACTCCAAAGTACCAAGTCGCAAGCCTTTCCTAAATTTGGCGATAAAAGCAACTGTTTTTACATTTCTGAAAATCGCCTAAAAATATTGCAATTGGCCGCATTTATCTCACCCAATTTCTTACATACAATTGTAAAACACCATAAATATTGATGCCAAGGGTCTACTGAACAGTTTGATGCCCAATATGCATAGATATACCAAGGCAGCTGGCATGTGCGGACCCCAAATAAAAATAGTGAATATGAGTTTTCTCTGCTGCCGATTCGCCTTCTGTGAACATAGACCCTTGACTTCATATTATTTGCCTCAAGACCCTCCTAACAGCAATGACCCCCCAAAACCATACATTTTTGGAAAGTACACATTCTGCCGATTCCAACAAAGATAACGACGTCTTTCTACACGAAACTACCAAACTGCAAAGCTTTTCTAAACATATAGGTTTTTACAACATTTCTGAAAATCGCCTAAAAATGTTGCAGTTTGCCGCATTTATCACACACAATGTTTTACGTACAAAGAAAAATCTCTCTAAATATGGACGTCAGAGGTCTAATAAATAGTTTGATGCCCAATATGTATAGATTTACCAAAGTATGTGTTGTGTATGGACCCCAAATGAAAAACGTGCCTATGAATTTTCACGCTAGCCAACTAAGCTGCAGAAAAGAGAACCCTAACTGTACGTTATGTGCCGTAAGACCCCCAAACTGTAAAAAGACCCCCAGAAACCCATATATTTTTGGAAAGCACATATTTTGGCGGATCAAACTAAGTAAAATCTATCTTTCTATACCAAAGCACCAAACAGCAAAACGATACTAAAGATACATAAGGAACAATAATGCAGGGATAAAATTGCAATAAAACCACAAAAATAGCGTAAATCAATGAAATAACAAAATAATTGTTCTGACAGCGTAATTAGTGGCCGAAATCGATTATCCAATAGTCACGCTGCCAAAATAACACGTTTTTAGGCAAAAAAAACAAAAGATAACAGTATAATGAATTCGTAAAAAAAAAAAAAACACCTGTTTGTGTATACATATTTGTGCACTAATAAAAGTTATCTGAGTGTGCAAATACATGTAAATAAGTGTAAATAAGTGTAAATAACTGTACAAAAGGGACCAAGTGTGCTAAAATTAAAAAAAAAAAATTTAAAAAAATTCCAATCTTTACTAAAATGCATAAATGTACTGTAAGTATGTGTAGGTGCAGGTAAGTGTGTAAAAAAAACGTGCACTTACCGTTTTTGGAGCAGGAGAATCGCTGTCTTCTTTGGAGGAGTCCTGGCAGCGTGTCTGCAGAGTTGCTGAGCAGCAGGAAGTGCGTGGGCGGCTCTGCAGGCAGGAAGAAGGTGAGTGTAGTAGCAGACGCTCCATGCGATGCGTCTGCTACTTTGAAGTCGGATCTGCGACAATCGAGTCGCAGATCCGACTTGACAGCCCCCCAGCCTCGTTGCCTAGGGGGCTGTCTTCTCTCCCCACTCTCTGCGGAGGCGGCAAAAGCCGCCGAAGCAGAGAGAGAGCTCAGCTGCCAAAGAACGTACAATGTACGTTCTTGGCAGCCTGAGCATTTGCCTGCCAGCACGTACGCCGTACGTGCTTGGCAGGCAAAGGGTTAAGGTGGAGATACACGATAAGATCCGCATGTTTGGCGAGGTTGACAAATGATCGTTTCTTTCCCCAATGTGCCCACTAATGGCAGGGCGATATTGGGTTAATCCGAGCGTTCGACAGGTGCAAGCTGGGGAACAGTGGGTTAGGGTCAAGTGCGGGTCGTGTTTTTCTCAACCCGCACATCACTAAGGCCCAGAGGCCAAATTCCTCCAACTAATGTCTGTGGACTTTTATAGAATGGAGGAACAATATCATCAAGTACTGCAGTATGCCAGGCTATCTGTGGCTTCACATGGACTATCTATTGGACAGCATTTTCACAAACAGTGGTTTTGGCCTTGTGGGAACCTCTATCTACCTTTCTGGAAGGTCTTGGAACCTTTTTAAGTAGATCCACCATGCAGGGTGTAAGGCTATGTCTTATTCAGCAGGCACCCAGTGGGTAAAGGTCTGGAACATATTTGCCTTTATTGCAGGTAAACATAAGAACTGTCATACCTTGCCTCCGAGGCGAGACATAGTGAGACAAGTTAATATAGGTAGCCAGGCTAAAGAGTGAGCTGGAGGAAAAGATGTTGCATATGCTTGATGAATCAGTAATATATTTTGTACTATCCTTTTCATACACTTTCAACAATAAATTAATAACAGAAAGCATGTGATACATTTTATATAATAAAATGAATATGCTCATCAGAATAAAGGCTTACACTATTTGGAGTCTCATAAGATATAGATATAAGATATAGATATAAGCTATAGATAAGTCAAAATGTAATAGGATTATAAGGTATAAAGTAAGAAGAGTAATTGTAGAATGGATGTGTTACTTGCTGCTTTCCACTTATTGTTCATCTACAGCTCGCAGATGCAGTAATTGCCTCAAAGGCACTGAAGGTTACAATAATGAAGAGCTGAATGGAGAGCAGTTACACCAATTAAAATACTATATTGCTGTTGAGTGGTGGAAGTTGTAGTTTAGCAATGGTAGGATTATGCCTCAAATTCTTAGATAACTATTTTGTGCACTTTACAGGACTGCACAGTAATTTACATGTATCAGTATGTATTATGCAATGTGCTTTAAAGTCTGGATATAGAAGTCCTGTGTCAGGCAAGAATATATAGACCTCTAATTGTCCTTGTAACAGTTTCTGACTTTTTTTTTTTAAATTCAGGTCCTACATTTGTTCACCCTTGGCTCATAACAAGGTTACAGATACAGGAAAATTTTGCAATATTTGTTGTACAGCCATAGTTCTATAAATATGTAGGGCAGAAAATAACTAAGTGATCACTCAGTTGTATTATAACACTCACATTTTCATTAACATCATTAAAATAGATACTATAGTCTCTCCTAATAATCACAAAGACATTACTAATCTTAACAGAGTTCTGTGTACAATATAAAATTCTGCCGTCACTTGTGAAGTTGTTAAAATTTACAGGGGCAATATAATTTTATGTATCTTCTGACATGTTGTTTTTTTTGCGGGAAATGTTCCACGCATATATTATTTAGTATGATTAGATATATTTTTAACATTGTATTATGATGATTTTTAATATCATTCCCAATTCACAAGTATGGGACCTGTTATCCAGTATTCTTGCGACCTGGGGTTTTCTGGATAAGGGGTTCTTTCTGTAATTTGGATTGCCATACCTTAACTCTGATAAAAAAAAAAATATTTTAGTATCAAATAAACCTAATGGGATTGTTTTGACTCCAATAAGTATTAATCATATGTTATTTAGGGCCAAGTACAATATACTGTTTCATTATACAGAGAAAAAAAAATCATCTCTAAAAATGTGAATTATTTGATGAAAATAGAGTCTATGGGAGATGGCCTTCCTGTAATTCAGAGCTTTCTGTATACTGGGTTTCTGGATAAAAGATCCCATACCTGTATATGCTCAGTGAACACAATCAATAAAACTTCCTTCCATGGTTAAGCAGTTTTTGACTCAGTTCACAAGTGGCTGTTATTCTGGGCGACAGACAGAATCAACATTTAGCGACCAAAAAGGGACTCACGTTTCTCCCAGATGGGATTCTAATCATTGATTGTAACATGGAACAAACTTTGGCCCATAAGATAATGTTTTACCTCTTTGCACTTCATAATGAAAATAAGGACTGCCCAGGTTCACACTGCCATTTTTTACCTAGAGAAAGTGTCTATGGCTAATGAAACCTTAGTTAAAATTAATCAAAGTTGTATCTCAAAGCCAAACACTAGCACCTCTGCAATATTGTAGGCTGGCTAAACTGCTGAACATATGTTTTTTATGAGTAAAAAGCTAAATAGCCAAACTCTGCAACTTATCTGTTTGCATTTCTTATTGGCAATAGCTTTTTTGATAGAAGTCTTGTGCTTACCCAGTCTCTCCTTTAAAGCTGTAATGGTTTAGTACACATACACCAGTCTACATGGGCAGACCAGAATATACACCACATATTCAGAAGTGCATGTCAATCTGTGATTTTGCTTGATCCTTTTGTCAGAATGAGGGTGGGCCATGCTATCACCTGTCCGTAGGAAATTACACAACATGCAATTTTTATAGCATCCTAGCTTGGCTTTAGGAAGCCAAGACTTTGTTTTGACTGAAGAATTTATATCAGTACACACCAAAAAATCTCTGAAATTAGGGCATGTAAAGAAATCTAATATTGATGTCTTCATATTCCTAAAGGGTAATCTGTCATCAGATGAGACCAATGGCAATCATTTATCAACAGTTTTTCAAAGGGAATTGCTGGCTCAGTCGAAGTATTAACTCATATCACTAGAACAGAACACAAGGATGTTCAATGACCAGTTATCCCTGGCTCTCTTGATTTCTTGTTGTAGAAATGCCCAATCATACCCTCCAGTATTAAATCCGCAAGCCATCTCATCACATTGTATTGAAGCACATGATAGAGATCTATTGTTTCTAGTGATGGGCAAAACATTGTTTTTTTGTAAACATTACAATGAAAAAGGCTTTAGAAACCAGAAATAACAATAATGGCAGGAAATGGATGAACAAAACATTATGGGGCCCATTTACTTAGCTTGAGTGAAGGAATAGAAGAAAAACAACTTTGAATGTTTTTTTTGGCTACTTCCACCATTGAATGGGCTACTTTGACCTTCGACTACGACTTTGACCTAGAATTGAACGATTCAAACTAAAAATCGTTCGACTATTCGACCATGCGATAGTCGAAATACTGACCCCCCTACTTCGCCACCTAAAACCTACCGAAGTCAATGTTAGCCTATGGGGAAGGTCCCCATAGGCTTTCTAAGTATTTTTTGGTTGAAGAAAAATCGTTTGATCGATGGATTAAAATCCTTCGAAGGATTTAATCGTAATCGGATTTTTTTTCGACTGCCGAATGGAAATCCTTCGACCTCGAATATCGAAGTCAAAGGATTTACTGCAATTCGTTCGATCGAACGATCGGTCGATTTTTTTGGGTAAATACGATTTTTCATTCGGCAGACGAATATCGAGGGTTAATTAACCCTCGATATTCGACCATAAGTAAATTTGCCCCTATGTATTGAATTATTTCCATTGGGCAAATATATTTTTAGATAGTTGGTGATTGAAGAGTTTGCCATGTGTATAATATTTTTTTTTTTAATGATTAGGAGTGAATTTGACAGCTGTTTCACGAGTCCTCTGTGGATGAAGTGTACCTGCCCTAACTGAATGACAAAAATAGGCATACAGTATGTCTGTAGTGGGAAAATAATAGGGATACTCTCAGGTGCTGTACCTCTGACAGCAACGCAGACCAAAATAGGGGATGTGCTGTTCCAGTTGTTAAAAGTTGTTAAAAAAAAAGATGTTAAAATGTATGTTTAATGCTTATATGCCTATCTAGTGACCAAAGCTATACGGCAGGCTCTGTATTTCCTTGTTTGTCAGCCTATGATTAAGTGTTTATGACACGAAATGGGTAAGGCTGTGCACACAATAAACTTTCTTCACTTTGAACTATTGGCCTGGTGGAAGTTTGCTTTCTTTGAGTGCCTACTCCCAATTGGTTTTTCGGTTTGTCCGCTCCCTGTGCTGAGGGCTCAGGGCGGTGCACCTGGGCCACTTCCCCTCTGTGGCTAGTAATCATTTACTTTTGGAGACCCTAATACCACAGATGTATCATTGATATTATTCAGCTTGTTTGTAAACCCTCCTCCTATTCCTTCCTCATGTGTGATGTCAGTTCCTCCCATCATCCTCTTGTGTTCCTGCCTTCCATGAGTGAGGAGCTACAGCACCATCTTGTACATCTACTGTTACATGTGTCCATCCACCCCAAATAAAGCAGCTTTGTGAATTCCAAGTGTCTGGTGAGTTTAGCTATCTGGCAAAGATTGCCGTCAGTTGTTCTAACAACCCCATACAGGCCAAGCAGGGAGGTCTCATGGGGAAATCAGCCATTATCACAGCATTTGGAGTCAGAATAGAAGAAATAACTTTGAAATGCAGACCTTTAAATACTTTTACATACATATCTAGTGATGGCAAATTTCTCCCATTTCGCTGAAAATGTGAGAAAATTTTGACGCTCGTGTCAAGTTTGCCGCTGGCGCTAAAGTCAATGGGCATCCTATATAGTTTTGACGAGCAACGGTTTGGACACGAGCGAGCATTTTTGGATGCCGAGAATTCGCACATGGCAAATTTATTCGCCCATCACTATACATATCATCTACATATTTTCTGATTATTATATTATATTAGTGGAAAATACTTACTAATCTAATCAAAAAGGATAAATTGCTTATGTTCAGTCATTTGAAAATTTCTTAGTATAAAATTTAATTTTAGCATTTTCAAAACTTTGTACACAACTCCACTATGTAACTAATAAAGAGTTTAGATTCTTTCCTCCACGTTGATGATGGTATAAATAAACATTTAAAAATTTGTATGGTGACCATCACATCATTATATGATGGCAGAAATTCATGTCATAGGAAAAGCCAAAAGTCTCAAATATACAAAGACCATTATAGGCCAGATTTCTCCTGGCTATTAGAAGTGCAAAAACATACTGAAGAATAATATTAGCACATATGGGTCTAGGTGAAAAATATTTTGCATCCTAAAGGCTTGAGGATAGAAAGTCATAGGAAGCTGCCAAAAATAAAAGAGACCTTTTCCCAAGACATCATTTCAGATTACGGGTACTGTAAATTCTTTGTCCTGTCCTGTCTTTGTTATGGTTTTTTGTCTTGTATACACTGCACATTCAAGTGCAGGAATAAACTGCATTATGAAAGCAGAAGACTTGACATACTTTAAAAGTGTATGTATCCTTTAAATAGGTGAACAGAAAGCCTGGATAAAATATCCAAGCATTCTTCTGTTGAGGGAATTAACCCTAGTCATGAGCTGTATCCTTTTAGACTTGTTGGGCTTATTCTTTTGTGTAATGAAGTCATAGCCCATTTATGCTGCCTGAGAGTAATAATGGGGTTCAAACAAAATCTTCTCCTCTCACAAATACTCTGCAGATTCAATGAGGTTGTGAAATTTGGGAAAAGATACAGTAGGCAGAATAGCCTAAATATGTTCCAAAAACTCACTGGCAGAACAAAAAAGTGCTTGCTATCCAAATATCCAACAAAATCTTGCTATCCAAATGGAATGGATGTAGCACCAGTAAGTTAGGCGTATACAATATAACAACTTACCCTGGTGGTCTAGTGGGAGGAGGTCTGCAGGGATGTTTGTTAAGGCGCGTGCGGCGCACTACTTCCTGGTTTATTGGTGCATGTGCGATGGCGCAGTGGCGCGAAATTCAAAAGTATTTAAAGCCACAAAACATATTTTGCCTTGCCCGTTATAGGATCTTGTTCCTGAGTTTCCTGGTGCCTTTGGTGTTTAGCTTTTGTAATCTGATTCTCTGTTGTGACCCCTGCCTGCTACTGACGATCCTGACTTCTGAATTCTGTCCCTTTCCTGATTATCGATTCCGCTGTTTCTGTACCCCTTTCTGATTGATCTTATGGTTTGACCCTTGCCTGCCTGACTCCGTTTGTACTCTGCCTGCCCTGATCCGGCCTGATCTGTCTACGCCTTGTACCGTGACTGTCTGCCCAAAAGACTTTGCTTTACAGTCATGCCCCATTGCTCGTTCAGAACCCCTCGCTTGGCACCTCTCTTAAAGGGGTTGTTCACCTTCCAAACACTTTTTTCAATTTAGTTGTTTTTAGATTGTTCCCTAGAAATAATGACTTTTTCCAATTACTTTCCATTATTTATTTTTTACGTTTTTTCCAAAATCTAAGTTTAAAGTTGAATGTCCCTGTCTCTGGTGTTTCAGTCTGGCAGCTCAGTAATCCAGGTGCAGATTCTGAACTGTTACAATTTTGCAACATTTAGTTGATACATTTCTCAGCAGCATCTCTGGAGTATTAGCAACAATTGTATCAATTCTAACAGCTGCCTGTAATGAAACCCAGAGATTCTGCTCAGCAGGGACAAAGATAAGAAATGTATCAACTAAATGTATCAATTTAGAACTGTTTACAGGATCGGCGACCCCCCCTCCCAGAGCTGCTTCAGAAGGAGAGAAATGACACTTTATACTTCAATATTAGAAAAACCGTGACACATAGAAAATAGAAAGTCATTGGAAAAAGTCGTTATTTCTGGTGATCTATCTGATAACAACTAGTTGTTTGAAGGTGAACAACCCCTTTAATAAGACCTGGCGGCATCCGATTAGCCGAGGGCTCCTCCCGAGGTGAAAGGCGGCTGATAAAGGCGGAAGCAAGAGCCGAGAACAGGGTGCTTACCATTGGTTCTGAATTTAGGGTGTCGACCGTGACATACAATTAATAAACAATGTTTTTCCACCCACCTTAAATTGATAGCTAATTTGTACTTGTTAAATGCAAATTTGTATATGTTTGTGTGCATGAATTGATATTGTGCGGTATGTATCTGAATATATTCATTTCTCCTGTGTGTTCCTGTGTAAATTGGGTCAATTTCATTTTTCAAGCTGAACGTGAAAACTGTCATGTGTTTTTTTTTATTTGCATTATTAAGACTCTCTTTAGTAAACCGTTTTAAAGTACATTTATTGGTTTGTTTTATATATGACCTGAAAATAAAGGCCAACAGTAAAATTTTAATTGTGGGTTACTGCTATGGAAAAGTGTAAATTAAACTAGATAACTGGCTTATTTAACATAGAGCTGCAGTGTTTCTGAAAAATATTATATATAAAGCCAAATAAGTCTATTTGGAGTCCACGTTAATGTTTACTTTATTAGTTTATTAAAGGATGAAGTCACGGGAGCTTCCCATGTGTATGTCTCTAATTAGGAATCAGTGTGTTTCTTTTGACTTTACAAGCAATGGCATTTGGTTACCAGGCAACTGACAAAATCTTGACTGAAGAGCTTCCAAATTATTTTCAAATAGTTGCTACGAATTCTCTCACTTAATCAATGTTGACATATTTAAGATAAAAGGCACCAAACTTGACCGACTTAACTAATGGTGGTACTTATGTAGTAGCATCTTTCCACCACAACATGGAAAATACAAACAGTTGACTGATCATTAACATTTATAGTTTTGTTGTATATGACCTGAAATAAAGGCTAACAGTAAAATGTCAATTGTGGTAAATGGTATGTAAAATTGTAAATACAACTAGATAACTGGCTTATTTAACATAGAGCTGCAGTGTTTCTGAAAAATATTATATATAAAGCCAAATAAGTCTATTTGGAGTCAATGTTGATGTTTACTTTATTACTTTATGATAGGATGATGTCACGGGAGCTTCCCATGCTTACGTCTCTAATTGGGAATCATTGTGTCTCTTTTGACTATACAAGTAATGGCATTTGGTTACAAGGCAACTGACTTTTTTGTCCCAGGGACCAGCATCAAACTTGTGCGTCGGCGTCAAATTCAGGCGCGCTGCGTCAAATTCAGACTCCGCTCGGCGGCCCAGTTCAAGTATGTCTGCGGCCCATAGTGGGCCACGACCCACCGGTTGGGGACTCCTGATATATAAAATAGGGAAATGGGCAGCAGAACTATGGAATAAAAATCCAATAAGCTTTCTATGAATTATTTTACACTTTAGATTCATGCAACTCAGTTGACATCAAGTACAAGGTATTGTTTTATTATTACAGAGAAAAAGAAAATATCAAAAATCTGAATTTAATTTGGTTAAAATGAACTCACTTTATGGCACATGGGCTTCCCAAAATTAGGAGTTTCCTGGATAAAAGGTTTCCAAATAAAGTATCCAGCACCTGTATAAACACGTTTCCAATACCACACCAACCATAGTATAGTAAGGGAGAGTTATGAATATTTGTGAATTCATGTAAATAAGTTTTTCTTTTTTTGTAAGTGGTATTTATAAAGATTTATGGAATGCAAAATCAAAATTGACAATATAAGTCAATGGCTAGTGCATCTTCAAATTGATGACCACATTTTTTTCATGATTTTTACAAATGGAACATGCAATTTGAGATTTTTTTGCTGTGACATAATGGGATTGTGAGCCAAGACTTTTGTAATGTTTTCATTCCAGGATACACACATGCTTGCTCAAATATTGGTGAATATTCCCTTTAATGCAACATGGGAATGAAAAATAATATACAGCTTATGGTGAAAAAGAATAGAGTACAATGTAATGATAGATAGTGGCAAGTGCCAACTGTGACAGCAGTAGGGACTAGTGATGGGCGAATTTGCGCCGCTTCGATTCGGCAAAAAATTTGTGAATTTTGCGCGAAACTGCGCTGGCGTCTCGTTTTTGACACCGGAGTCTGTTTTTTTGACGCTGACGCCCGTTTTAACAACGGCGTCCGTTTTTTTGGACGCCGGCGATAATTTTTTTTTGACGCCGGCGAACTTTCGTCAGCGAATTTTCGCGGCCATTACACAAATTTATTCCGAATAAATTCGTCCATCACTAGTAGGGACTGTTGCAAAAACACTATTCAATTAGGGAACTGTTAGTGGGTTATTTATCAAAGTCCGAATTTATCTCAATATTTTCTGCTACAAACTCCGGTCAAATCCGCTCACGTTTTTTACGCTTATTTATCATTACATTTTCCTGAAAATTAGCTTTTCAGGTAAAAATCTGATTTTTATGATTTTTTTCATGACTTGGTGAAGTATTGCATTAGAGGTTTTCATGGTTTATACACTTAATAAAGCAAGTATTTTTACAGCATTTAAGAAATAAAGGAAAATTACACATTTTTGGGGATTCGTGAAAAAAAAAAAATCACAATTCAATTGTTAGCAAATAGGCCCCTTAGGCTATAAATTACATGCAGTACTCCTGACAGAATCTTTCAAGCTGTGAGTGATAAAACTATTGAATCTACATTGTTGATTATGCATTATGATATCCATAAAAATTGTGTATGAACTGCACAAATGTGCAATCCGTTTATACATTTTCTTAACAAACCATTGTAAGAGCATAGATAAGAAACATAATTGTTGTTTGAACTGTGGACCATTTTAGTTCTAAAATCCTAAGAGAAGATCTGACTCTGCACAGCCTACCCTATTCGTTCTACTAGCAAAGACATGGCTTTGCTTGCAATAGCAATTTTCTTTGCAGAAACAAATCTCTCTGCAACATGACCAACATATGCTTCATGGATATCTAGTTCACATCAGGGCCACTGCACACTTGAATTATGGATTAATGTTTTTATGTTCTTCAGCACCCTTATGTGGATTTTTAAAAAGTATTTAAAAAGTAATTATTAATCTGTGAATTTATTCGCCAGATTTCACCATGAATAAAACACTGATAGATTGCAATGTATTGTGCAAAAAAAAGAAAAGTTGCAGCGGGGTAAAAAAAAGTCACCACAAAAAAACAACAAATTGACATTAATTTGTTTTTTTAAATTTTCGTTGTTTTGCAAATTTTTGCCAAAGTGAAATGGGACAGATCCACTCATCACTAAAAGTAATATTAATTTATTATATGTTTATTTTGTACATACTACATATGCAAAATAGTCTCACAGAAGGAAGATGAAATGTTTACCTTTTTGACCATTAGAGCATTGTTACATTACAATTTTTTTCTCAGCTGAGCCCTTGGTAGAAGTGTCTTGAGGAAAGGTGTTATAGCTGAAATGCACATGTTGCCTTCCTATTTATATACTGGGAAGCCAAGAAATTCTGTAATAACTCTGCTCCTATAGGAATATCTCCCTTCTACAAGGCATTGGTTAATACCCAAGGCCTCCTAAGCAGAAAAGGAATATGTTCACCCTATGCATCAACTTTGCAACCATGATCCGCAGTGTGTAAAGGAACATTAAGGCATTGTGTTTAGATAATCTACAATAGTTGCTTATCTGTGCTTATATAAAATAGTTTAATAGAAAAGCATATGAAAATTGGGTTCTGATATACATAAGGACACAGTGCAAATGCTACTGTAGTGACAGGAATGATTTAATGATATGAATTGGTATACAATGTATTAATCATTTTCAAGTTGTCAGTGTCAAATCCTGGGCATGTTCCATAGTGGCACAAAAGCATGCATTCACTTACCAAAGCGTAGTGAGCAAAGTGCAATTTAAATCTCAATAGCCGTTTCTTTTTTCACAATCAGGAACAGAGAGCGGAGGAACTGAATGGTGCCACACACAACTATACAGGAGTTCAAAGAGCACATTTTTGGGCCCATTTATTAGCAATCAAATTGAGATTTTTTTCCATGAATCTTGAAAAATGTGTGGTTTACCTATATTTCTAAACAGCTCTAAAAATTCTAAATGTATTAAGTGTAAAAACCAGGAAAACCAGAAAACCCTCTTATGCAAGTAAAAGTTGTTGAGGTGTTAGAGAAGTCAGTGGGAGCTGCGCTGATCTTATTGGAAGACTTAAGATCTTTTAGAGGTTTTCAGATTTTTTCTTTGCTAGAAATTGTCTGAAAAACTGGAATTTTTAGAACTTTTGAGTATTCATATTTTTATTCATATTTATTTGCACATCATTCAGCACTTTTTTTGTTCACAATTTTTTCATAATCAGATCTTTTACTCAGTGACAATCATGGTTTTAGAGTTTGTGAGTTTAGTCGTGGTTTCAAAAACCTCCAAAACCACTAAAATCCAACATTCAATAAATAAGCCTCCACAAGTATGGTTAATGAAAGTGGTTTTAGGCACAAGTGACTTAAGGGAAAAACGCATGCCCACTGCCTTGCAGACATACAGTAAATGAGCTCTAACATATTTTAGATGAATTTAGTGATCTGCTCTAGGTTATAAAAAGGACAAATGACTATAAAGAAAATGCAGCCTCTTTTTTCAGTTTAATTTTTTTTTGTAAATTAAAGCAAACTCGCTTTTAACTAAAAATAGTTACCATAAACCATAAAGACCTTTAAATGTTCAAACTGTTGCAGCTAAGTTTGATCCTGTTTTGCCTGTAGTGTAGATTTAAACATAAAAAGATCAAAAGATATTTTCATAAATACTGATCAACTAAGAGCAGGAAGCCCTGAACTGATCAACTAAGACAAGGAAGCCCTGAAAGAGAAGGAACATGTTTTGCCTCTGCACTGGGCATGTTTAATTTTAAAGCTATCATGACTGTTATAACTCCCTTTTATCTGTGGAATTTACATTAAAAAGGGTCAAACTCTTAGTATATATATTTATACATAGCAAACTTTGTCATGGAGAATAAATTCTGCATCATATTTTAGAAAAACGAAATAATACAAAAATAGTATAAATTCTTAATTTGGAGTTCATTTAGTTTATACCTTACAGCCCTACCATTTAGACATGCTTTTGATATTAAGGGGCCAGTTAATTAACTTTTTCGGGTCAGACTTTTGATGGAAAAAATCTGAAAAAGTTGTGGGAAAAAAAAGGTCAAAAAATACTCCAGCTATAACCTGTCAAAATCATGTAGAAGTCAATGGTAGATGTCCCTTTTACAATTGGAAGATTTTTCTTTGAAGCGTGGTTTTAGAGGCGTTTGGGTGTTTTTGACACTGGCTTTGGTGCCATAATATTGTGCAACAAGTCAAAAAAGTTGTGGATTTACTTTTCTGTGATATTTTCCATTCATGCTTTTTCAGTTTGGATTTTTTAATACATTTCATGACGGTGGTTTTAGGGAAAGATAATTTAGACGTGCTTTCAAAAACCTCTAAAATGAAACTGATGAAAAATAGGCCTCAAAGTAATTATATGGGATTATAGTTGATGCAAACTGAAAATGCAATTGCTGATACACCTGTACTGTGATGTGAATGCATTATCAGATGTGAATGTGGGAGAAGTTGCAGGAAAAAACCCTTTAAGGTCTGCCAGTGTGTGGTCACCATAACTGGTTTAAACCAGAACCACCTCCACAACTCTTGGCTGCCCTGTATAATAATCATGTTATAGCACACTGGGAAACTTTACAGTGATGATGAAATGTTTTATGGAACATTCTCTTTAAAGAAACTGTTCAGCTTAAAAACAAAACTGGGTAAATAGGCTGTGCAAAAAAAACCAATGTTCCTCAATTCAGTTAGTTAGCCAACAATGTAATCTATAAAGGCTGGAGTGACTGGATGTCTAACAAAACAGAACAGAGCACTACTTCCTGCTTTGCAGCTCTCTCATTCGTTACTAGTCAGTAAACAATCATTGACTAGGGGGACATATAGGACATAGCTGTTTGAATCTGACCTTCATGCTAAGGAGGAAGTAGTGTTCTGGCTTTTATGTTAGACATATGTTGATGCTAGCCTTTATACCTTACATTTTTTGGCTAACTAACTATATTAGAAACATTTTTTATTTTGCAAACCCTACCTATATAACCAGTTTCATTTTAATACTGGACTGTTCCTTTATTAGGAAATGTTCCATTAATTATGATTGCCATAATTTATTTTAAAAAGTCTTGTGACAAAAAGCTGAAGTTGCCAAAAATAGCATCTTATTGTAATTAGTAAAATGATCAATACATTTTTTATAACCAATGACTGTCACCCCAAATCATTGTTTTGCAGATACTGATGATTAAGAGAAGGAATGATAGAGGTTTAAAGTGGGAAAAGAGACATATTTAGCAATGGTCGAATTTTGAGGTGATGGGAGGTTTTTTTATACTCCCATCAACTCGAAATTCAAATAAGAAAGACCAATCGAAATTTATTTTAAAAAGTTTTAAACTTAGGGTGAATAGGCTGTATTCGAATCGTTCAAATCAAAGTTTTACCGCATTAGATCAAATTCGAATCATGGATTTGCCACAAAAAACTTTTTTCATAGTCCACCAAATGACTCCAAATAGGTTCTAGGAGGTCCCCCATAGGCGAAAACAGCAATTCGGCAGGTTTTAGATGGCGAGGTCGAAGTTGAAGTTTTAAAGAGACATTACATGATAAATTTCGCTATTTGAATAGTCAAATTTTTTTCAAATTCGAATCGAATTTTGGATTATTTGATAGTCGAAGAATACTAAAAAATAGCTTGAAAATCAAATTTTAAAATTAGGTTTTTCAATTCGACCCTTGATAAATCTGCCCCTAGATTTATGTTGTATTGTGCATATTTGTAGAGAGTTTTTTAAAGGGGTTGTTCACCTTTGAGACAACTTTTAGTATGGTGTCGAGAGTGATATTCTGAGACAATTTGCGCTTGGTTTTCGTTTTTTATTATTTGTGGTTTTTGAGTTATTTCGCTTTTTATTCAGCAGCTCTACAATTTGCATCTTAAGCAATTTGATAACTAAGGTCCAAATTACCCTAGCAACCATGCATTGATTTGAATAAGAAACTGGAATATGAATAGGAGAGGGCTTGAATAGAAGGATCAGTAATAAAAAGTAAGAATAACAATAAATTTGTAGCCTTACAGAACTTTTGTTTTTTAGAAGGGAGTCAGTGACGCCCATTTGAAAGCTGGAAAGAGTCAGAAGAAAAAGTCAAATAACTATAAAACTATTAAAAATAAATAATGACAACCAACTGAAAAGGTGTTTAGAATTGGCAGTTCAATAACTAATAAACGTTACCTTAAAGGTGAACCATCCCTTTAAGAGAGAGAGAGAAAAAAAAATCTTACAGGCTGCCAATTACCTGCAACTGCCTACAGAATTATCTTATCTGCATAATAATGGGACACTATGTGCAATACAGTAATTAACTAGAAATTTGTAGTTTTTCCAGTGGCCAGTCATATTGTCCTCTTGAAAATCTTTTTCCGCCTTGCTCTCTTTACAAAAACAACTAATTCAATAGAGACTCTTACATGAAGGTTCCTTTTATATGCATCAGTGCTGCAGATGAAACATTGCATAGTAATTAAATCAGAGCACAGATAAAATGAATTCAAATTAGGGGTGTTTTGGTTACCGCAGTTAACTGTGTGATGCTTAAAAAAACATTACAGAGCAGATACTGTGTGTTTATTTAAAGAAGCTGCTTCACTAATTGTACTTCTTAATTCTAACAGTCAAAGTAAAATATACTAGAGTTCATTTATATTTTCTAAATATATTTTGGGGAGTTAGTATGCCCTCTGAATAATGACTTGTGTGCCAAGTGTAATCATCAGAAAAATGACAAACTAAACATCCCCATGAGGTATGCCAACTCTAAAGTACACATTTAAAAAATACCTCAAGAATCTCCATGAAACAGAATTATCATTATAGATATTTATTACTCCTATTTATGTCAGTTCCTGCTATCAGTCCGCAGCAGGTTTGCACTAGAGGTTGTTACTTAAAAATATTACACTTCCAATTCAGATGGAAATGTCTTCATTATGTATCATTGAAAAATTCTCAATAATTATTTTATGTTTCATTTTTATTATTATTATTATTATTATTATTATTATTATTATTATTATTATTATTATTATTATTATTATTATTATTATTATTATTATTATTATTATTATTATTATTATTATTTTACTTTTTTTGTGTTGTATAGCTTTCATCAGGATATCCTCTTGTCTCTGCATTGTTATGATGGCTGTAGCAGTGAGACATGCAGCCGTACAAGGCTAATTTAATAGTCAACTGATTTACAGTAATAAGATAATAGTGTAACAATGTCCTTTAGATAATATGATCATAATATCACAGATGGCACAGTATGCCATACCTGTAAGACTGCAACACAATGATTGTACAGTTTTGACTTCTGTTATGCAGAATAATGTACAACAGACTACAAAGAAGCAAGCACATTCACAAATAGAAGAATGCAGATGAATAGAAGCACACAAATATGCCTCTAACTCAAAAAAAGACAAGACATAATCATATATACAGAATTGGTCCTACAAACTACTATAGCTGAGCTTCCCCCTCTGTACAAGGCGAGGGAAGGGATCCTTAGAAAATGCAACAGTATGCTTTATTTGCCCCATCTCTCACCATATACAGAGTAAAGTTGACCATAGATGCAAAGATTCAATTGTACGAATCTTAGTTTTGTGCGATTTCTGGACCGTGTTTTTTTACACTTGGTGGATAATTTAAAGTTCGGAAATACTACACTATATACTTTTTATCAAATCAGAACTATTTCCTAGTGATAATAGGCTTACTGAGCAACTGAAACTTTTGTAATTTTTAAAGAAAATACTCAAGGAAAAACCCAGATATACAGTGGCGTAACTAGATATTACTGGGCCCCACAGCAGATTATTTTTCAGGCCCCCAGGTTGACCAGTTTTAACAATATTTATTTAAATTGTATATGAATTAGGGCCTCATGGGGCCTCCATATCTCCTGGGGCCCCCTGCAGCCGCAGGCTCTGCTTCCTCTATAGTTACGCCCCTGCAGATATACCATCATACTCCCATTGAACTACACAACCATGCATTAGTACCCTGTTATTTATAAAGAAATCCATGCATGGGTTTGTAGGTCGACAATATGGGGCCCATTTACTTAGCTCGAGTGAAGGAATAGAGGAAAAAAAACTTCGAATTTCGAATGTTTTTTTGGCTACTTCGACCATCGAATGGGCTACTTTGACCTTCGACTATGACTTCGAAATTGAACGATTCGAACTAAAAATCGTTCGAATATTCGACCATTCAATAGTCGAAGTACTGTCTCTTTAAGAAAAAACTTCGACCCCCTAGTTCCCTAAACGAACCCCTAACGAATAGCGCTAAATCGAAGTTAAATCCTTCGACTTCGAATATTGAAGTCGAAGGATTTAACTTCGACAGTCGAATATCGAGGGTTAATTAACCCTCGATATTCGACCTTAAGTAAATTTGCCCCTACATGTTTGTTTATAATCCTAAATGAAAAGAATTTACTTTTAACTTTCATTTATAACCCTTTGTATAAGTGCCCAAATTGATTGAAATTATAAGATGCAGAGGTTTGTTTATTCAAGGCCGGATTTTAGTGGTTTTAGAGGTTTTTGAAACCACAACTAAACTCACAAACTCTAAAACCACGATTGTCATTTAATTTATTAACCCTTTAAGTGCCACAGAATGTAGAATCTACGTTCTGTGGAAAAGTAACTTGAAATGCCACAGAACGTAGATTCTACGTTCTGCAGCACTTCCGGGTTCTGGAGCGGAGGAGCGACTGTTAGAGCCGCTCGCTCCGTTCCGCTTCGATCCCCTGTCCCTAGGCAACGAGCAGAGCAGGGGATCGAGTGGCCCCTGGGGCGTGATCGCCCAGGGGCCCAAAAGCAGCAGCAGGCACGTGTTACTTACGTATCCTGCTGCTGCAGCCTACACTGCGCCGTCGATCTCCGCCCCCACAGCACAGAGACAGGAACCACGTCGCAGATCTCTTCCAGGGGCTCTTCCTGATCGTCTGCAACAGTCTCCAGTGACTTTTTCAGGTTAGTGCAACAATTACACACACAAACACACCAACACACACTTATTACAGTAATACACACTTAGATTCACACTTACACACACTTACACATACATTTTTGGGGATTGGGGGGGTCACTTACACTCACTGCACTTACACACACATGCACACACGCGCACATAACATGTAATTTACCATTTGTACACAAAAAAAACA
Organism: Xenopus laevis; assembly: GCF_017654675.1. Lineage (NCBI taxonomy): Eukaryota > Metazoa > Chordata > Amphibia > Anura > Pipidae > Xenopus > Xenopus laevis. Next base: position 37,889,841 of record NC_054382.1, on the reverse strand, counting down.
TTGATTTTTGTGGTTTTATTGGATTTTTTTGCATTTCACTCTTTACTGCCTTATTTTGTTTTGCCTTGTAAATTTTATCTACTATATATCCATTTGGGGGTCTCTGTGCGCCACATAGTTTGGTATATCTATGCATATTGGGCATCAAAGTGTTCAGTAGACACCTGGTGTTCATATTTAGGATGTTTTATGCTGATACGTTACGAAATGTGGGGCATATAATGGGGTAAAATTCAAGCTTTCTGACAATTTTCAGAAATTTGATAAAAACCGTTATGTTCAACATTGCTTTGCAGTTTGGCAGTTTGCAGTAGAAACACATTTTTACCCATATTGGATTCGTCAGAATGTGAAATTTCTGAAAATATATGGTTTTCTGGGGTCTCTGTACTGTTAGGGGGGTCTAATGTCGCATAATACACACACCAGGTGCTTATATTGCAGCAGCCAGCGCGTCAGCCGTGAAAATGTATATACACTATTTTCATTTGGGGGTCTCTGTGCGCCACCTAATTTGGTATATCTATGCATATTGGGCATCAAAGTGTTCAGTAGACCCCTGGCGTTCATATTTAGGATGTTTTATGCTGATAAGTTACGAAATGTGGGGCATATAATGGGGTAAAATTCAAGCTTTGTGACGATTTTCAGAAATTTGATAAAAACCGTTATGTTCAGCATTGCTTTGCAGTTTGGCAGTTTGCAGTAGAAACACATATTTACCCATATTGGATTTGTCAGAATGTGTACTTTCTGAAAATATATGGTTTTCTGGGGTCTCTGTACTGTTAGGGGGGTCTAATGTCGCATAATACACACACCAGGTGCTTATATTGCAGCAGCCAGCGCGTCAGCCGTGAAAATGTATATACACTATTTTCATTTGGGGGTCTCTGTGCGCCACATAATTTGGTATATCTATGCATATTGGGCATCAAAGTGTTCAGTAGACCCCTGGCGTTCATATTTAGGATGTTTTATGCTGATAAGTTACGAAATGTGGGGCATATAATGGGGTAAAATTCAAGCTTTGTGACGATTTTCAGAAATTTGATAAAAACCGTTACGTTCAGCATTGATTTGCAGTTTGCAGTAGAAACACTTATTTACCCATATTGGATTCGACAGAATGTGTACTTTCTGAAAATATATGGTTTTCTGGGGTCTCTGTACTGTTAGGGGGGTCTAATGTTGCATAATACACACACCAGGTGCTTATATTGCAGCAGCCAGCGCGTCAGCCGTGAAAATGTATATACACTATTGTCATTTGGGGGTCTCTGTGCGCCACATAGTTTGGTATATCTATGCATACTGGGCATCAAAGTGTTCAGTAGACCCCTGGCATTCATATTTAGGATGTTTTATGCTGATAAGTTACGAAATGTGTGGCATATAATGGGGTAGAATTCAAGCTTTGTGACGATTTTTCCAAAATTTGATAAAAACCGTTATGTTCAGCATTGCTTTGCAGTTTGGCAGTTTGCAGTAGAAACACTTATTTACCCATATTGGATTCGTCAGAATGTGTACTTTCTGAAAATATATGGGTTTCTGGGGTCTCTGTACTGTTAGGGGGGTCTAATGTTGCATAATACACACACCAGGTGCTTATATTGCAGCAGCCAGCGCGTCAGCTGTGAAAATGTATATACACTATTGTCATTTGGGGGTCTCCGTGCGCCACATAGTTTGGTATATCTATGCATACTGGGCATCAAAGTGTTCAGTAGACCCCTGGCGTTCATATTTAGGATGTTTTATGCTGATAAGTTACGAAATGTGGGGCATATAATGGGGTAAAATTCAAGCTTTGTGACGATTTTCAGAAATTTGATAAAAACCGTTACGTTCAGCATTGATTTGCAGTTTGCAGTAGAAACACTTTTTTACCCATATTGGATTCGACAGAATGTGTACTTTCTGAAAATATATGGTTTTCTGGGGTCTCTGTACTGTTAGGGGGGTCTAATGTTGCATAATACACACACCAGGTGCTTATATTGCAGCAGCCAGCGCGTCAGCCGTGAAAATGTATATACACTATTGTCATTTGGGGGTCTCTGTGCGCCACATAGTTTGGTATATCTATGCATACTGGGCATCAAAGTGTTCAGTGGACCCCTGTCATTCATATTTAGGATGTTTTATGCTGATAAATTACGAAATGTGTGGCATATAATGGGGTAGAATTCAAGCTTTGTGACGATTTTTCCGAAATTTGATAAAAACCGTTATGTTCAGCATTGCTTTGCAGTTTGGCAGTTTGCAGTAGAAACACTTATTTACCCATATTGGATTCGTCAGAATGTGTACTTTCTGAAAATATATGGTTTTCTGGGGTCTCTGTACTGTTAGGGGGGTCTAATGTTGCATAATACACACACCAGGTGCTTATATTGCAGCAGCCAGCGCGTCAGCTGTGAAAATGTATATACACTATTGTCATTTGGGGGTCTCCGTGCGCCACATAGTTTGGTATATCTATGCATACTGGGCATCAAAGTGTTCAGTAGACCCCTGGCGTTCATATTTAGGATGTTTTATGCTGATAAGTTATGAAATGTGGGGCATATAATGGGGTAAAATTCAAGCTTTGTGACGATTTTCAGAAATTTGATAAAAACCGTTATGTTCAGCATTGCTTTGCAGTTTGGCAGTTTGCAGTAGAAACACTTATTTACCCATATTGGATTCGTCAGAATGTGTACTTTCTGAAAATATATGGTTTTCTGGGGTCTCTGTACTGTTAGGTGGTCTAATGTCGCATAATACACACACCGGGTGGTTATATTGCAGCAGCCAGCGCGTCAGCCGTGAAAATGTCTATACATATTGTCATTTGGGGGTCTCTGTGCGCCACATAGTTTGGTATATCTATGCACATTGGGCATCAAACTGTTTAGTAGACCCCTATGTTTATATTTAGGATGCTTTATGCCTGTAATGATACATGGACAATACGATGCTGAAAAGTTGAAGCTTTGAGGCAATTTTCAGATATTTCACCAAAACCGACAATTTTGGGAAAGCCTTGCGACTCAGTAGTTTGGAGCAGAAAGGCATGGGTACCCATTTTAGATTCAGTAGAATGTGTACTTTCCAAAAATATATGGGTTTGGGGGTAAAACATATATTACTGTGTTTTTACCCCACAAAAAATGCAGTCAATGTGTTGATTTCTCAGTAGCTGAAGTAAAGTCCTGAACAATTTGGATTTGCTAACTTCATATTGGTGTCTCTAAATGCCAGATACTTTGGTAAACCTATGATATATAATGGGTATCAAACTGTTCAGTGGTCCCCTGGCAATCATATTTCAGGTGCTTTTTCTTGATACCTAATATAGTTTGGGATATGCGGAGCAGCAAAATAAAACCTTTGAAATGATTTTTCAGAAAATGTTTCAAAAACGGCTGGCATTTCACGTAACCAAAATGTGAAATTCTGCTGGCACTTAAAGGGTTAAAAGATCCAAATATAAAAAGTATGTACAAAAAAAGCTTTGAACGATGTGCTAAAATATGCGAATACTATGAAAACCTCTAAAAATGTTTGTATTTTGGACAATTCCTAGCGAAAATCCCCCAAAAACATCTAAAATTCATTTAAGGTGGTCCAATAAGATCAGTGCAGCTCTCACTGATTTTTATAGAACCTCGACAACTTTTACTTGCCAAAGTTTTGTATTAGAGGTTTTTAGAAATATAGCAAACCACACATTTTTCGAAATGTATTGAAAAAAATTACAATTTGATTGTTAGTAAATGGTCCCCAAAGAGCTTGTTTGCCAATGGGACCTTCTATCATAATACAGACAAACAGTGCACAATTCCAGATTAGATGCAACAAAAACATTTTAGGGTGTCACCATTAGGCAGTTATAAAGGCAAGGAAATGCGTATGAGTATTGCTGCTAAGACAACAGTTTATTGTGCTCTTGCTCTATTCATTATTTTGTAAATGTCAAGTCTAATAAACAATCTTTCTGCTAGAAGTGATATTAATACTTCTTAAACCACTGAAGACCTGTTCTCATATAAGACCCATCTGATTACTGATCTTTGCTGACAGCACTACACCGCTATATACTCTGGTTTATGAGGATGCACAGGGTCACCATTTCAGGAGAAGCTTCTTGTTATTGGATCTTTATAACAAGGATTTAACTAGATATGTTCCTTAAAATTACACTGATGTCCTAGTAATATAAAAAGAAGTACATTATATTTATATAATACACAAAAGCTATGAATATCTTGTAAATGATATCCTTATAAATGGTGAGTTCTGATGTCACCAGTTATAAACGGTGAGTTCTGATGTCATTTCTGTCACATGAGTCACTGATATTTGTGTATTATAATAAATAAAGTACCCCCTGTTGCAAAATATGAGGATATTAGAAGTTACCTCGGAGTTCCATGACCTGTATAAAAGCATTCTGCCTTCGGCCTCGTGTTTTTATATGGTCATGAAACTCCTCAGTAACTTATAATATCCTTATATTTTACAAGAAGGGGTACTTTTTTCACTATATATACAGTATATAAACTCAAATGGCCAAGCTTAAAGAAAATCATACAATTAGATTTGGAATATAATTGATTTAACTATATTAGATAAAGAAAAACATAACAGTTATTTACAAACGCAAGTGCCGTGTGCAGTTTGGCTACAATTAACCATGATTTTTTACCTACAATGCAGCATTTTTTCCAAGCTTAACTGTGGTCAAGTGGGGGAGTTGCATCTACACAGATGCACAATTGCAGATGCGAATTTTGTCTGAATGTGATGAAAATCTGCAGTTATAAATTGCATCATTTACAGGGTTTGACATCAGTTTATGGCATCATCTTGCGAGTCTTTAGCCACAAGGCTATTACACCAATTAATGTAGACCTGCTGTGGGAACCTTTAAATAACCACCAGCTTCAGGGTTCTCCTTTGTTAGTAGGTGCATTTGCACACAATTTGAGACACTGGCACCAAGCACTATACGCTATAAGCCAGGAGTGTCCATACTTTACGAATGCAAGGTCTACTTTTCGTGATGTTAGCCCATTTGTAATTGAATTGTTTGCATTCTGTTCCATGGAAAATATTACTTAAATATTAGATTGATTTATTTTATATACTTATAATTTATATTATATTTAACAAACAACTATTTTTATGGAACCTCAACGTTAATAAATATCTGAATGGAAAGAATGAAATAGGAGGGTGCATATCTATGTACCTTCAATGGTAACATGAAATAAGAAATGTAGTATAAGCAGCTAGGCAAGTGCACGGCAGCTGCATAATATACCCTACATTTTATAATTAAATATTAAAATAATTAAAGTTACTCTATAATTATGTTTTTGTTCAGTAGCATTTTCATTGGCAAATAGTTTTCAATGTACTGTATAATTAAGTTTTTCTTCTACTTCTAGAACTATGGGGTGCAGTGGGACAGATTTACAGCTGGATTTAGGGTCTCTTTAAATGGGTCTGTTTTTACAATAAATAGAGAATAGAGACTACTGTATTTACTGACTTCCTCCTAAAAGCCTAATTGGCAACAAGCCATTTTGAAGTTAAAGGGATTCTGTCATGATTTGTATGGATTAATTTGACAAGGGTACTCCTCAACTGACCCTTCGCTTTCAGTCATCCCACTGAACCCTTGTTACACACCTTAATGAAACACCAATTGG